>NC_052474.1:7458464-7512954 GCF_009730915.1 Dioscorea cayenensis subsp. rotundata
CTTCTTCAAATTTTTGAAATTTATCTAACATATATTGCAATTAAGACCTTGAATATATAGCTTAAAAACTTTTACATATATGCCTCATACAAACCCATTATTCACGATTATACTCTAAAACAATGTCAGACTTGATGCTCCATCTACAGGAAGGGTCCATTACCATCCAACCAACCTCCATTTTCAGCTTGTAGGCTTGAATCAGCTTGAGTAGGTGCAGCTCCAAATAGGCTAAGTTAAAACTTTTTTAGATCTAAAACAAGCATGATTTGAAAATGGTACTTAGTTGTAGGTATTTCATCTTTATGTTTTAATGTTTGGAGATGTGAACATGTTATGTTATGAATTTCTTAGTTGTGTTTCATGATTAAGTTTTAACTTACGGAAATGTGAACATATTTATTATTCAGTTCTTAGTTGTGTGTTCCTTGTTTATGTCTTAATTTGTGGAGATTTTAATAACTTTATGCTTATATGGCTTTGTGTACTTGAATTTGTTATACTTGAATGTTTATTTGAATGTTTTATTTATGTGACGTAATTAATTAAAATTTTAAAAGTCATGTTTTTAGTTTTTATTCTTCAAATATTTTAATTTTTTTATTATATATAATTAAAATATAAATTAGTCATTAATAAAATTATGCTATAATTTTTTAACATATTCTTTATTTTGTTAAATTTACCCTTTTAGTCCTTCTACTTTGAATTTGTAACATTTTAGTCCATTCACTATTTTAATTTTACCATGTCAGTCGTCTTAAACTCTCAAAAAGGGATTGACATGGCTCACTTAAAAATAGTAGATGAACTAAAAAGATTACAATTTAAAGTAACGATTAAAAGAATTAAAAGAATAAGTTTGAAAAAATAAAAGGACTATTTAGAGAATTATACATGCTGAGTGTGTAAAATATGCCTTGAATTTTACACATGTTGTTAACAAATTATCATGGTTAAACCCTAGGTTAGCCCTTTATTTTTGACAAGTATATTTTTACTTGTATAAAGTCTCCATTTTTGACATGCATGGAGCCACAATTTTTGACATCCATGTATGAAAGCATGGACTTTTAATTGCTCCCATTTGACTATATATGCATGGCCTTTGGCCATGTTAAGAACACCACAAAAACACCAAAAGTACTTCTTGGATGAATAGGTGTTTTAGGCCTTACTTAGATGGAGTGTGGGGAAAAGTTCATAAAGTAAGGTAGGTCTTGAACTTATATCATGCTTAGGGCAAGAGTAAAGTAAAAGAAAGTTATGTAACTTTTTGTGTTTGGATTGGAGATAAAGGAAAGTAAGGGTTTGTACTAATAATATAAAAATATCCTTGATATCTTTTGTGCTTTCAATGTTTGTAATCCTAAAGTAAAAAAACATAAAATAATATTATCAAAATAGAATGCTTACCCCTTTAAGAAATAAACTCAATAATAAAGAATATTAATTGTTTAATTGAAAAATAATAATAAATTAAGAAAAAACACTATTTATTGTTTCACCGGAATAAATCAAAATAAACATTGTTTCATCAAAATATTCAAAGCACACAATGTTTTATCACAAACAAAACAAATTACACATTGTTTCATCAAAATATTCAAAGTACATAATGGTTTATCAGAATTGTTAGGTCCGGAGGTATAGTAGTGTGGTAATTTTTCGCTCAATCTCTCATGTAATATAATCACCCATACTCAATGTAAAATCAAACACGCAAGAGAAAGGACACACACAAATTGGTTACCAAGTTCGGCACAACCTGCCTACATCTGGGGGCCTAGCTAGGAGAGAACAATCCACTAAAAGAGGAAAAGAAAGAAAAGTACAACACTCACTTTCACTCACACAATTACAAAGAATAACAATCTCTAGATTGCCCGATGCCATTCTCCTCAACCCATGCCATTCTCAGAGCAAGGGTCTTTTAAATAGACATCTCAGCATCTCAAATATAACGCCTTCTCTTTTAGATTCTCCACAACTTCCTAACTTAGACACCTTCCAAAGTTAGACGTTGCAACTCCTGTTGTAACCAAGTTTGCAAGCCCATCTACTAATCCTGATTGAGTTCCAGCTTCCTTTACAACATGACCTTGCAATGCCCCCAATCTTTCTGACTGTGTAAGTCTAAGTCAATGCAGTCAACTCCTCCCGAGCTCTCACTGCAAGTAACTAGATTACCACCTCACATCTTATCAGCAGATCCCTTTCTCGAAGGTCGTACCAACCTAGGTACGAATCCATCTCCCCAAAAATAGTCTTCAAAGATCTTCAAAATCTTCTTTCTAAACTTGATCTCCATTTATCCAAGTTTGATCTTCATAATCTTCAAACTTGATCTTTATTTATCCAAGATTGGTCTTCAATATTCTTGTTACTAAACTTGATCTCATTTCATCCAAGTTTAGCTCTTCAATATCTTCCAAGCATGATCATCAATCATCCAAGATTGGGTCATAGCTTGTGTCCTTCTTTAGAATAGCCCTTGAATAGCCTAAGTCTTTAAATAGCTTCGCCTATAAATAGCCTTTTTTCTTCAAGTAGCTCCGCCCATAATTAGCTTTGGATCTTTTCTTCAAGTTGAATTGCTAATTATGGTCTTGAGAATCTTCATAGCTTGGCGCTGCCTTTCTTAGTTTGTTCCTTCAATTAAACTTAATACCAAATGAAAAATCTCTAAATCTTGGCCTCCAAGAATAAATCTCTCATGAAAAGTAGAGTTACCAAAGATTGATTTTATCATCTTGGATCTTACTAAAGATAGATTAAATCATAACTTTAGAATTTCTCTTTATGGCTTGCTCTTCAAGAGAGATCCTTTCACCTTGATGATCCTTGCCAAAAATAGCCTTCATGTCTTCATTGTACACCATCTCATCTCATTGCTACTTCACCATGCCATGTCATCTTGATTGCAACATCATTGCTTTTGCCACATCATCTTCCACATGTGTCAAACAATACCAATTATAGAGCTCTAACTCTAACAATCTCCTCCTTTGGCATTATTTGACACAGCCTTCTCTATTAGACTTTTTGCCAAATTGACACTCGTTACAGCTACCTGTTACAACATGACCCAGATACTAGACATAACATAACTGACTTAGACCATAATGATTGTGAGAACATCATCTAGTTGCTGCATATAGAATACATGAGCAGTTTAACACAGATAGCAATTGGCAACTAGTGATTACAAAACATTTAACCACACATAAAAAAACTCATCAGTCTTTAAGAAAATGTTCAATAACTAAAACATAAATATAAACATGACAAAACAAAAATAGTCAGCCATCTTCATTTCTTCCCCTTTGTGGTAGATGGTGGCAAAGTCTTCTACTTGATGCACAAGAGGTTGTAACTCTGCTTGTAACTCACCCTAAATTGCAAGACTGTTGGTGGATGTAGCTCTCCCATTTCTTCTACATGAGGGCTTCTAGTCTTGCATGGACACTCTGCTTTTTTTTTTTTAATGATGATCAGCTCAGCAGAAAATGATCTTTGCCTTCCCTCCAAGTCTTCTAATCGGTCAAGAAAAAGCTTCTCATAATCATCTTCAATGTGAAGACTTGGAACTTCTTCTTCGGAGGTAAAAGGAGATGGTGGAGACACCCATCCGATTGGTAAATTAATCTTCTTTTCATAGGCGAACAACTTTGGAGAAATCTTCAGCTTCTAGATGGTGGATATTGTTTTTACCTTGTAGTGTTGTATGCCCTATTGCAACAGATACTGTGTGATGAGTACTGGATAGCCAAGGTGAGTTATTGTTGAACTGTTTCCGGCTTCTTCAACAATCTTTTGAAAAATAAATTTTCCCTTGTTGAACTTCCTTCTAGTAACCATGGCATACAATAACAGCACCATCCTTGAGAATGATTGAATTGTGGGCTGCCGAAAACCAATTGAATATTCCCAATCTGAACAGTACATTGTACTTCATGGTTAATAGAGATGCTGGTAATCTTGATTCGGGTCCCCATGAGCTACACTTTTCACCAGTAATCTCCTTGAGAACTTCATCAGTGTACTCAAAGCCTTCCTCAAATACATCATCTTCAACTTCAGAAGGAAACTCCAGTAACTCGTTTATGCTGTCAGGTGAGAACTCTACCACTTTTCCTCTCACAAACACATGATGATATCCTTCGGTTGATGGAGTCTTGATAGCAGGGGTCAGGTTGCTATAGAATTCCTACACCAATGTAAGGTTGTAACCTTTTGCAAACACAACTGACTTGATCAAACCTTTATCTGTCAGAAAATTTATCAACCCATACTTTTTGAAAGCAAATGCATCAATCACCCTTTCTATAATGATCCCTCGATCACAGGTGGTCTTCCATCTTTTCTTAAACTCCTCATTTAAGAACTTCTTCTGTGGAGCTTTAGATGACTCTCCAGTCTTCTTTTTACTTTTAGTAGGAGCTTTCTTCCTTTTGGCCCTTTTCTTTGCAAGTGATCTAGGTAGTTCTTCTTCAGCTTCAGGTTCTAAGAAGGACTTTTTCCTTGGTCTCTTGTTTGCTTTCTTCTTCAGGCTTCTAAGTATAGGACCTGTTTTTCTTTTTCTTGATATACGAGTCTTCAGTGGGATAGCATCAGAGCTATGAGAACTATTTGAAGCTGCATCCAGAGTCAGAACATATTTTGTATCTTTAACTCAAGTATTTTCTTTTGATTTCCTCATTTCTTCAAGAATCTTTTTCACTGCTTCTTCTGGATCTTCATCATTCCTAGAAAGGTCATTGTCTGAGAAATCACTTAACTCTTCCTCTTCTTCATCACCTATAATACTTTTTCCTTTTTTGACAACATCACTAACTAGTTCTTTCTACACATCTTTAGTAATTTGCTTTCTGGAGTTTTTGCTTCCTTTGATCAGTTTTCTATTTCAACCTGTGTTGCAACAGCATCATCCTTCATGGTGGTCTTTAAATTGAACAAGGGTATTCCAGCCATTTTCTTCTCTTCTTTTTTTTCTTCAGAATAGTGGGAAATAGATTTTTCCTCCAGTTATATGAAACCTTGAGTTTTTCTCTATCTTGAGACCTTGCTCTAGTGCTTTCTTTCTTGCTTTCATCAGGGTTGATCTTGAAAGTTCCATCTTTATGGACTTCCATCTTCTTCTTCTCTCATTTGAAGATTCCTGAAAACACATTAGACATCCATCCATAGGGATCATCTTCATATGTCCTTTTCTTTGAGGTTGACTCATCGTCCTTTCTCTCTTCCTTGAGTAAATCCGACAGATGTTTGGAGAGCCACACCATGGGATCTCTTCTCTCTTCCTTAGTTGGTGTTGGAACTATTTCTCTCTAAGGAATTGGTGCCTCATATGGAACAATAGCCATGTATAAATCTTTAAATGCTTCAGGTGAAGAACTCTTTTTGTCATCAGGCTTTCCATCGTCCCTTACTTCTTTGGAACTCTGTGGGCAACCTTCTTCAACTTCATCTTCTTTTCAATGGGTTTCCCTCTTCTGTTCTCTTCTTCCAAGGCCGGTGATCTCCTTGGAATTTGAAATCAGGGTTTGGAAAAGCACTCATTTTAATTTTGGGAAGTTGTAACTAATCGGGAGCCTCTTCATGATGCTTTATAACCATCTTTTATAAAATATTTTTCCCTCCAAGAATTTTTCTTTTTCCCCCTTTTTCTCAAAGGAAAACTTATGGAGGTATAAACCCTTTCACTTGAACAGGTGTCTTCCCATTAATTGACTTCTGAGGTGACTGGTCAACATGTATTTGATTGTGATTTACTGTTGCAACAACATGGTTCTTTACTGCACCTGTCCTCTTCTTTTTCAGCATTTGAGTTCATTAAGCCTTTTCTGATCCACATCTTTTTGATCACCACATTTTTACCATTGATTCTTCTTCCACTAGTCTACTGTGTATATCCGATTATTTTCTCACTCTTCAAAGCATCTTTCAATTTGTTACACTTGGGTTGAATATGACCATTTTCTCCACAATGAAAGCAGGTAGAAACTTCTCTTTTAGGCTTCCTCTTGTGCTCTTTTTGCTGATGTTGAGCGTTCACAAAGACATCTTCTAATTTATCCTTCATTGCTCTTAATGATTCTCCAACATAGCCAATACCATATTTGGTTCCCCTTGGTCTTTGAACAGAGAGTATCTCATCAAGTTTAGCCTTGCCTTTGTGTATAGAATCAATAGCTTTGTCTACATGGCTTAACTTTTGCTCACATGCAACCAACATCTTTTGAATACTTTTCTTTCTCTTCCTCAAGCCTATTGTTCTGCAGGATCATCTTGTCAAACTTCTTCAGAATCAATTCATATCTAACCAGAAGATCTTTTTCAGTAATTTCTCTATAGTCACTATCACTGTCACTGTCTTCAGAAGTTGCTTATGATTCTGTAACATAGTTTGCAACTCTTTTGGATTTTCTGGATAATATTGAAGGAAAACTTACATAATGATTTGGTTAGGTCTTCTACTTCTTCATCATCTTCCAAGCTCCCATTTGATTCATCACTCTAAGTGGCTTTTAGTAACTTCTTCTTTAAAGTATTGGCACACTCGCTTCTAACATGGTCAATATAACCACATTCTCTACACTTGATATTTCCACTTCTCTTGTTGTGATCTGCTTCGCCTTTCTTCTCTTCTTCTTTGGAGTCTTCTTTTTGGAGTCTTCTATTTCATGTCTGGTATTGTGTAGCTTTTTGGACAGTAGCGCAATCTTATCTTCATGGTCATCTTCCTATTGTAACTCAGCCTGTTGCAGCACCCTTTGTATCTTAGCTTCTACTTTCAGCACCATGCCTTCTTCTTTTCCGTCCATCTTCTGGTTCATCTCATATGCATGAAGTGAAGCCATCAACTCATCAAGTCGAATGGTCATGATGTCTCAAGCTTTTTCTATTGCTACCACTTTTGCTTCAAATCTCCTCTGTAAAGACCTTAGAGTCTTCTGGACTAGCTTTCCATATGAGTATCATTTACCAAGTTTGAAAGCTTGATTTGCTATATCCATCAATTTGGTGTTGAATATGGCAATAGTCTCGTCTTCATCTATCTTGAGATTCTCAAACTTGGTAGTTAACATTTGAAGCTTTGAGATACATACAAGATTCATACCTTCATGGCTTCTTTGCAAGACATCCCAAGCTTCCTTTACCGATTCACACATTGCAACACATTTGAAATGATTTTCATTAACTCCTCCATAGATAGCATTGAGAGCCTTATCATTTGCATTAACTTTACTTTTATCTTTCTGAACTCTAGTTGCTCTTTCTCTTCATGATCTTATTCTTCTAGACATCTTCATCAATTGGAGGAGACCAACCTTCATCCACCATGGTCCATGTACTCTCATAAAGTGACTTGATGAAAGCCTTCATAAGCACCTTCCAATATTGATAATTGGAACCATTAAGTAGGAGTGGTCGTGTGACAGACACTCATTCTCTTCCACCCATCGCCAAACCTAGCTTAGATCTCATCGGCTTTGAAACCAAATCAAATAATGGCGACCAATGCTTTGATACCACTTGTTAGATCCGGAGAGGTAGTAGTGTGGTAATTTTTTTGCTCAACCTCTCATGTAATGTAATCACACATATTCAATGTAAAATCAAACACGCAAGAGAAAGGACACACACGAATTGGTTACCTAGTTCGGCACAACCTGGCTACGTATGGGGGTTGAGCCCGGAGAATACAATCCACTAAAAGAGAAAGAAAGAAGAGTACGACACTCATTTTCACTCACACAATGACAAAAAATAACCCTCTCCAGATTGCCAGATGCACACTCTCCTCAACCACACACTTGGGTCTGTCACTCATGGCACATCCTAAATCTCAGAGTAGGGGTCTCGTAGATAGACGTCTCAACATATAAAATATAGTGCCAGCTCTTTTAGAATCTCAGTGGCTTCCTAAGTTAGACACCTTCCAAAGTTAGACTTTACAACTCTTGTTGTAACCGAGTTTGCAATGCAGCCCACTTAATGATCCTGACTGAGTAGTAGCTTCCGTTGTAACGCCGACCTTGTGACGCCCTAGTCCTCCCAATTGTGCCAGTCCAAGTTGATGCTAATTAGAGATCCCAAAAAGATAGATCTATATGCTAACCTATCAAGTTTAATTAAGAGGTTTCTGTATATGTCGGTTATTTTCTAATTATGATTATAAAGTTTGAGAGGTTTATACATTAATTACTGCTAGTGGCTTGTAGATAAAATTAAATAATCAGTCATTAATCAGTAACTAAAAGAAAATTAAACTACAATCAAATCTATTCTAGAAAATAATCAAATCAATGCATGTATTTGAGAAGTCTAAGAAATTTATATATGATAACTTGTCCTATTCATAATTTTATGTTAGCCTGCATCTGCGTATCTGGTATCATTTGCCTGCGCCATGGGGTTCTCTAAATGTGACACTTGTTTTTTCTTTTATCTGGACACTTATGCTATGCTCTTCTTTTAGCAACTTTATTTGTGGATTGTGAGCATTTTCTTTTTGTTTATTGGAATAGTAACTAGGGCTTTTTGATGTGAAAATTGATATATGGGCCTATATAATTTGTGTATATTTTTAATATCTATAATGTCAGTGTTGGATTCTCAGATTAAGTTAAAATTCAGGTGAGCATGCTTTTTTTAAAATAGATGCTGCACAAAACTTGAAATTGTTTTCATTTCTCTTATGACTCAAATGCCATGTATAGAGCACCATGGTTTCATCTTAGGATGTATGATTAAGTGCAAATATTGGGTTCATTGTTAATGTCAAAGTATGATAAATATAAGAAGTGCATAGACAATCTGTTATGGAATTTGTCATGACAACATAAACAAAGAAATCATGCATAAGATTTGGAGATTGACTTAGAAAGGAAGTATAGCATCTTCCCATGCGATTTTTTTTTTTTGAATAATAGACGACAATCGCCCTTTTATATGAATATAAACAGTACCGAACAGTACTAGAACCCGGATGTATAGTATATGTACAGCATGAGAATAGTATAAGAATCCCGGGTGAACAGTGTATGAACAGTATGGTGAGCAGTACTGTCAGGGGAGAGATTTGAACCCATGACCTCCCCCTTATACTTTGGCATGCGATTTTTGTATAGTACTTAGGAAACATTGACAACAAAAGTGTGATAACAGTGTTTGAAGAATTTGAAGAAGGTTGAGATGCCGGAAACGGAATACTGGGCCTTGGATGTTGGTGTCGAGAAGACGGGGTCGCGGAGGAGATCGTGGTGGCGCTGGTGGTCCATGGGCTCCGCGATCACGTGCAGTGCATGCGAACTCACGTGACCAGACCATTCCTCTCCCTAACATCTCGAAAGCAAGGAGTAATGCTGCATGGTCGACACGTGATGGGAGCTCGTCGAGAGGCAGAGGAGGCACTGTCAGGGTAACGGCTCTCGGTCACAGCGTTGTCCCTGGGGAAAGGTCCAAATCTTCTGCAAAAGTAGATGGGCACAATGCTCAAGGCTCTGACCCCTTATTCGGTTCTCTCTTGGAAATGGGAGTGGAGAAAAATAACCCATTGAATGTCAGTGCCTTTCCGTCTCCCGAGGGGTCTTTGAGCTCCGAGCTAAGGGGGAATACCGAGGTGGCAAACCCTAATGAGGAGACTCCTCAATCACTAGCTTCCGTCTTACTGAAGGGAAAAATGAGTCTCTCCGCACAGTACCAGCATCCCATGGAGATCCCTCCCATTCTGAGAACCTCCAAAGCTGTTCCTGATGTCCTAGCCTCCGGAGGGTCATCGGAATCCCATCAAATGATAGTAGATAAAGTATCAACGGTCCTGGCCTCTCTCTCTCTCTCTTGTCCTTCAGGTGAGCTCGGATCAAGAAATGAGTGAATCGGAGGAGGAAAATAAGGAAGAGGAGACTATCGAGGAAGTTGAGACTCAGGAGCTGGACGATCAAATGACACTGGACCAGTATCAAAGTAGTTTTCCGGAAAGAGGCTTTATCCAGGAAAAGCAACCAGTCGCAGCTGACCCCTCAAAAGAAGTGGAGATTGGAAGTAGAAGGAGATGACTCTTGAGTTTCCTTCCTCTTATTTGGGTTTTTCCAATTTTGATTTAGTTTTGATTTAGTATTTTATTGCTTTTGTTGATCCAATTTCTAGCAGTGTGTTCTCTTTATACAAAGCTTTAAATGTTTACAGAAACTACTAAAATGATTTGCTGGAATTGCGGGAGGGTTTCTAGTAGGGATACTGTTTCAAGAATCCTTCTTCTTATGAAGAAGTTCAACCCCACTATTTTATGTTTAGATTGAAACCAGAGCGAATGATGAAAGACTGGAACGATTTTGCGCTTAGTTAAAGCCTAATTGGAACTCGGCGGCGATTGTTGCGGAGGGATACTTGGGTGGAATTATCACAATTTGGAATTCCAGTATCAGGTATGTTACTCCAATGGTCAAGTCTAAACATGTTCTTCACCTTGTGGTTACTACAGGTACTGCCCAAAATTGGATATTATCCATGGTTTACAATTCAAACCTTTTGCAAGGGCAAGGTATCATTTGGAGGGAGCTCTCAGGTATGAACTCACTCAATTTACCTTGGATTATTATGGGAGATTTTAATGCAGTTACCTCGCAGGATGAACATAGAGATGGTTCTCACTATTACTATAGCCATAAGGCTAGTGTCTTTTCTGATTTTATTACCTCTAATAATTTGTTGGATATTGACTATGTAAGCCCTCAGTTCACATGGTGCAATAACCAAAGTTGATTAGCAAGGAGATGGGCTCATCTTGACCGTTGTCTTGCTAATTCGTGTTGGTTAAATAGTTTTGATACTTGCCTGGTTAAGCATCTCCCGTGCTCTTTTTCAGATCACTCGCCCTTGCTTCTTACGATTTTCCCTCGTGTTTTAAATAAAAAGAGAATATTTCAGTTTGAGAATTTTTGGTTGGATTACATGGGTTGCCATTCGGTGGTCAGGGAAGCTTGGCTTTTTAAACCGCATTCTAACCCTATGCATGTTGTTTCTCATCTTATTGCTTGAACGAGGTCGATGCTTTTAGAATGGAAATCCAACGGCCTAAATCCTTTAGAGACTGACATTGATAAGCTGGAGGCAACCATTCTAGAAGCAGAAACCAAGGATGGATTGAGGGAGATGAATGATTTTTCTCCATAATCTTTATCTATTATGTATAACAAACTCTCTGCCTTGCAGGGCAAAATAGTACCAAATGGGCGCAACGGGCAAGGCTAATGTGGGTGTATGGTGGTGATAATAACTCCTCCTTTTTCCATAATTCAGTTCGATACCGTAATCATATAAATTCCATTTCGCATATTATGGATTCAAATGATATTGTGTTTACTGATCATGCCAGTGTGAACCAGGTTTTTATTAAGCATTTTTCGGATCTTTGGCAAGATCATACTAATAGTAGTTTTTAGGAGATTTATCAAGCTCTTCCAACTGATCTCCCTCAAGTGTCAATTGCTGAAGGGGAACAGTTAACAAGTGACATTACTAAGAGAGAAGTTCATGAAGCCTTGTTTTCTCTCCCCACTGGTAAGAGTCCTGGCCCTGATGGGTTAAATGCGGAGTTTTATTGTTTCTATTGGAACGAGATTGGAGATACCCTGTATGCAATGATCAGGTATTTCTTTGACCACTCTGTTTTGCCTAATAATTGGGGTAGGACTTTTATCACTTTGATTCCCAAGAAACCTAATCCTAATCATGCATCTGATTATCGGCCTATATCTCAGTGCAATGTGTGTTACAAAATCATCTCGAAAATTCTTGCTAATAGATTAAAAAATGTTCTTCCCAATTTGATTGGGAGGGAGCAATGTGGTTTTGTTAGTGGCCGGACCCCGTTTGATAATATTATAACTCTTCAGGAAGTGGTTCATTCGATTGAAAATGATAAGAGGTCCCTCCTAGGATGTTGATTAAGTTAGATATTGAGAAAGCATACGATTCCTTGAGCTGGAATGCAATTCTTGCAACCCTTACCAAGATGAACTTCCCTAGCAGATGGATTAACTGGATCAAATTGTGCATCAGTAAAGTGTCTTTTGCTTTGTTGATCAATAAATCTCCTTCTAATTGGTTTAATACTACTAGGGGCCTTAGACAGGGAGATCCCATCTCCCCTTACCTGTTCATCCTAGTTGCTCAAAATTTGACTTCTATGCTTAATTTTGCTATGGCTTATAATATGATTCCAGGTTTCAACCCAGAGGCTTAGTAAGAATTTCAACCATTTGATGTATGATGATGATCTTATTTTGATTACTCAGGCCTCTAGGAAAATCTCTCGTAATGTGAAGTTGTGTTTATCTATCTATGGTAATTTAACTGGCCAAAATGTGAATCAATCCAAATCTGAAATTATTTTCCCTTCCCTGTTTTAATATGAGGCTTAAGAACAGTATTTCTAGAATTTTGGGGTTTAAGGTTGGTTCTTTCCCTTTCAATTACTTGGGAATTCTGATATCTCCGAAAAAACTGGCACTCTCTTATTTCTCATCTTTGGTGAATAAGATTGAGAAGTCGGTCACTTTTTGGAGGAAATCTAGAATTTCCCTAGCATGGAAGACTATCCTTATCAATTCAGCAATCATGTATACCCCTTTATATTACTTGTCGGCATATCCTATCCCTAATTCCATTCTTGCTCGGATCACCAAAGCTGCCAAGGTTTTCTTTTGGTCCAAGGATTGCAATCGAAATGGCATCCACTCGGTGGGTTGGAATGAAATAACACTTAATCGATCTGAGGAGGGTTTATCAATTCGGGATCTTGTCTTATCTAAAATTTCACTGATTGCTAAAAATGTTCTTCGTTTGCTTAACAATTTCAATGTGTGGTGTGTTTCTATTATTAATCAAAAAAATATGGTAATTTTAATATCTGGGCAGATGTTGTGCCTCCTTGCTGATCTTAGTTTCACAGGGGCTTATATTGTAATGCCAAGTATATTAGGCCTTATCTTTGGATTAATATCATGAACCCTGCAGTTACCTCTTTCATGCATGACCCTTGGTATTTTGAACTCCCTCTGTCCCATAAGCCAACCTATTTAAATATGGGCATTGATCAGGATAATGCTCAATTTAATAACTTGTTTTGTGGTAATAGTTGGAATATTAACTATCTCCATATGATGTTTGGTCCTCATTTGAATGATTATATTTTGGGTCATAGTCAAGTTAGGAATGATCAAGGTAATAATTGGGTTTGGTTTCCGGAGTCTAAGGGTACTAAACTATCGGTTATGATATATTCTCATTTTAATCAGCTCAAAGCTGGGCAAGATCTTTGGAAAGGTTGGACTATTCTTTGGCATCTCAAATTAGCTCCTAGGGTTAAGCACTTTTTGTGGCTAATGTTTCATAATGAAGTTATCACCCAAGAGTACCTTTACAAACTGAATTTGGGGCCTCAATCTCTTTGTTGTTTCTGTAATCTGAATGTTGAATCTGTAAAGCATCTTTTCCTATCATGTTCTAAGACCCAAGAGATATGGAAGCTGATTAGTAATGCTATAAGGAAACCAATTAATATTCCTAATGGAATCTCTTCTGGAGATTGGCTCAACCAAGAAGTCTCAAGGAATGATATCTTTACTCAATCAGTTATTGCTGTAACGGTATGGTTTACATGGAGGGCCAGATGCAAATTGATATTCAGTGATGCTCCTCTAAATACTGAGATTGTGTCTTCCCAATGATGGGACATGTCAGGGAGTATAGTTTCACTTCTTCCTCTTACATAGGAAAGAAATTCATAAACACAAACTTATCTTTTGCTGATAGTCCAATTTTATGTATTGCAGCAATGTTCAATGAAGAAATTTCCTCTGCAGGTTGTGGATTTTTAGTTATGGATTATCAGGGAAACTTTATCAGTGCAGGGAGCTGCCGGTGCCATGCAGTTTCTGTTGTGGATGTTGAAGCGATGGCTATAAGTTTTGCATTATATGCTTGCTCAAGCTGGGGGATTATAGTCAAGACAATTTTTTCATCAAATGAGGAACTGGTCAAGGCTGTTAAGGTTTTTTTTGATAATGTTTGGAGAATGAATTTGCAGGTTCATGCCTTAAGGGAGCTCCTTGCCAACTTTGGAGGTCCAAGGACTGATTACTAGTCCAAAATGCTGGAACCGGGTTGCGGTATCTCTTGCTATACATGGTCTAAATCATCATGCTATATCTTTATTCCATTAAGGCATGGAATTGTCCAAGTGGATAATGAAAAGCCTCAGACAGCAGGGGATTATATTCTAAGTTTGTTGTAATGTTAGTGTGTCTTTTCAGTTTTGTTTCTTTGTAATTTGTGTTTTTGGTTTTTCTGGTCTATATTTTGAACTCTTGTAAACTTTTATTTCTATTAATAAAATAGCTTTAAGAGCTCCTTTCCCTAAAAAAATATATATATATATATATTTAAAACTAATACAAGCATTACAGACAAACACAGTAACAGAATTATTAAAGCATCTTCAAATGCAACTCAAACAAACACAAACGATTCATTACCTTTCTATCCCATCTTGCTTATAGTTCAAAGGCTAACACTACATACTTGACCGAATTCATGGAGACATGAGCTGAGACAGTTATGCTACTTGTATAGGCTCTGATCAGTATCCATCTCAACATCAACAACCTCTGGAATGGTCTCTGAATGATTAGTGTAATGATAAAAGTGGATAAACCACAAATTTATTAAAAGAAAATAGCAGGACAAAAGTAAAGCAGGGTACAATAGGAAAGTCAACTCTCACCAGGGGTGAGGGAGGAAGAAGAAGAAGAAGAAAAAAACAAACAGGAAAAAAAAGGAACTAAGGAGACAGGAGGTGTCAACAAACATCTCAGGCCTGCTTAGACAAACAACAGGAACGCCTACTCCAGAGCAGCACCAGTGTCATGATCGCCAGCAGAGGTAGATTCTCTAGCGCTAAGGAAGTTGAGTGAGCGCTTGATTTTCTGTGAAGCTTCATTTAGATGATCTGGTGCCTATCGGCTGCTGTTTGGAACCAAGAGATAAGCATGTTAGCAGTCTTAAAAATAATATTGTAATGCGGTAAAGCATTCGAATGAAAAATACGAGAATTTCTTTCAGTCCAGATATTCCAAAGGATAGCTCGGGAGATAAGATCGCAGGGAATTCGGTGCTGAGAAGTAAGGGATGATAGCCATGTTGTCCAGAGTACAGGGATCGATTGTGGAATAGAGTTAAAGTCTAAAGCCTGGGAGAAAAAAGCCCAAATGCGTTTAGAGAAAACACAACTAAGAAAAAAGTGGTTTAGATTTTCAGAAGCGTTGTGACAGAGGACGCAAGTATCAGAAATGTTAAGATTGATGCACCCTTTTTTAAACAGGTTTGTAAGGATGAGAATTTTGTCCTCTCCCGCAAGCCAACAAAAGAGGGAGATTTTGCTGGGGCAACGAAGCTTCCAAAAAAGAGGGTAAAGCGGACTTCGCAAGCCACCATCAATAAGAAATTTGTAAAAAGATTTGACAGTAAAAATACCACCTTTCTCAAGGGCCCAAAGGGTAGAATCATCCTGATCATGGGAACATTCAGGAATAATGTCCAAGAGTGAGGATAGCATATCAGGAGAATTCCCGGGAAAAAGGATCTCCGGGTTGTTTAAATGTTGGGCAAATTGCCTGATAGAAATCCAAGGCAAAGTGCAATGGGAGAAGAGGTTTGGCCAGATGTCTTTGAGAGGGAGTCCGGCGTGCCAGCGGTCAAACCAAAGAGAGGTTTGAGAGCCATTTCTGATGGATTTGTTAATACAGGAGCGGAAGACAGGTAAGATGGAGGTCAATCCAGCCCAAAAGAACGATTTGTGTCTTGGTGGAGTATGATGCAAAAAACCAGCTGGAGAGTTGGAGAAATAGTTGGCATGAATAATTTTGGCTAGATAGCTGTTTGGGTGACAAGAAAATTTCCACCACCATTTCCCGAGAAGGGCATTGTTAAAATCCTGAAGATTGAGAATTCCCCAGCCTCCCATATTGCGAGGTCTAGTGATCCCATTCCAGGCAACAAGTCTGATTCCTTTGGGGCCTAAATCAGGACCTTTCCATAGGAAGTCTCTTCGAATTTTATCAATTTCTTTAATTACCCAAATAGGAAGCTTGAAGACCGACATCCAGTAGACTGGGACAGTGGAAAGGACAGAGTTAATGAGGGTAAGTCGTCCTCCAAGAGATAAGTACTTTGCTTTCCACGGTGTGAGTCTAGATCGAACCGTGGAAGTAAGCTTTGTCCAGTCAGAGCGCCCGGGTCTTCAACCAGAGAGAGGAATCCCTAAGTAGGTGATAGGGAGGCAATTCCTGGAGCAATTAAGAATTCTAGCAGAGGAAATATGTGGTTGGAAGCCAAAGTTAGTTGAGTATAAACAGCTTTTCGAGAAATTTATGGACAGACCAGATGAACCCTCGAAGAGGTAGAGTATAAGCTTAATAATGAGAAGATCATCTTGTCCTCCAGCAGAGAAAATTAAAAGGTCATCCGCATATTGGAGATGGCAGATGTTAAATGACTGGTTCAGGGGGACACCCATTAGGACTTTGGAGTTGAGCGCGTGAAAAAACATGGCGCTCAAGACATCAGCAGCAAGGTCAAAGAGCAAAGGGGATAAGGGATCACCTTGTCTCAGGCCCCTTTTGCATCTCAGATAACCCTGGGTACATCCATTAATAATGAATTGGGATTTGGCGGTACTAAGGATAGCACTAATCCAGAGGAGCCATCTGGAGCCAAATCCTCTAGCAGCAAGAACATCAAGGAGAAAATCCCAGTCAAGAGAATCGAAGGCTTTTGCAAAATCAACTTTGAAGACATAACCTAGAGTTTTCCGTTTCTGTAGGTTGAAGATAATTTCTTGAGCACCTACAATATTGTCTGCAATACATCTTCCTTTAATGAAGCCAGATTAGGAGTCGTCCACAAGGGCGCTGATGACAGTGCTAAGCCGGTTAGCAAGGATTTTAGATAAGATTTTGCAAGTGGAATTAATTAGACTGATAGGTCTAAAATCCTTGACTTCACCAGGGGATTTTTTCTTAGCAATAAGTGCAATATTAATCCAGTTAATACGCTCAAGATTTAAAGATCCCTCAAAGAAGTCTCCGCAGAGTTTGACTAAGGAATCTTGAAGGAGAGTCCAGTGTTTCTGAAAAAAGAGGATAGGAAAGCCATCAGGTCCTGGGGCTTTATCAGGATTAAGGTCAAAGACGGCTTGCTTAATTTCATGGAGGGTGAAAGGAATTTCCAGTTGGGAGAGATCAACTCTTTCCTTATAGTCAAAGAGAAAATTCCAGTCGATAAGAAATCTGTTAGAGATAGCGGTACCAATGATGGAGCTAAAATTATCAGTGAATATTTTACCAAATTGATTAAAATCATCAATCCACCGATCATTGTGAAATATTCGAGCAATGTGATTGTGGTTTTTTCTGCCATTAGCAATCTGATGAAAGAATTTGGTATTGGCGTCCCCTTCTCTAAGCCAAGTTATTCTGGATCGCTGTTTCCAGTAAATTTCCTCCTGATTAAGTATAGAAGAGAGCTCATTGCGGATTTGTGAAAAACGAGTGGATTCTTTCTCAGTGAGTGGTTTGTTTTCACTAGTAAGATCGAAGGAATTAAGTTCAGAGAGTAGTCGATCTTTAAGGATTTTGGTAGCTCCAAAAGTGTTCTTTGACCATGGACGAAGTTTAGATTTGAGATAAGCAAGTTTCTTGGATAAGATAAATGCTCCACATCCAATAGGATTAATTTCCGTCCACCAGTCATTTATAAAAGAGATAATCTGAGGATCAGAGTACCATAATTTCTCAAATTTGAAAGGTCGGGAATGAGGTAAGTGGTCGCCAAAATCCAGGTAAATGGGGGAGTGATCCGAACCAAATCTGGGGAGGACGTATTGCGAGGTTCTGGGGAAAGAAGTGGTCCAGCAGTGAGAATAAAGAAAGCGATCGAGTCTAGCCCAAATGGGGTTAGATTGACCATTGGTCCAGGTATATCTTCTCCCACTAATGGGTGGATCAATAAGGTCAAGTTCGCCAAGGAGATTTTGGGAGGTAGATATGTCGCTTGGGTTAAAGATCCCATTATTTTTATCTTCAGGGGAAAACACAGTATTGAAATCACCACAAATTACCCATGGAGTGGAAATAAGGTTTCTAATATTTTGAAGTTCGTTCCAGAAATCAGGTCTGATGTAGCGAGAGTTAGGACCATAAACACTAGTACAAGCCCACGAGAGATTATTAAGTTGACTAGTGAAAAATAAAGGAGATGGAAAAAGGATCCTTTTATGTAATAAAAATACCGAGACTTTAGAGCTATCCCAAGCAATGATAATACCTCCCGCAGAGCCTTGTGCCGGGAGATAATCAAAAGAGTCAAAAGATTTGCCTCCAATTAAACGCCAGAGGGAGATATGAATTTCCTGAAGTTTAGATTCTTGAAGACAAACAATATCCGCTTTAGAATTTAAAATAATGTCCTTAACTAGATGGCATTTAGAAGGTTTACCAAGACCTCTAACGCTCCAGCAAAAAATTTTCATGGGAAACAATTATGTTCTAGTTCTGGACCTTGGAGATTGTCCAGGTGACTGGAGAGTCTTGGAAGCTCTTTCAGTTTCAAGAGAACGAATTTTGTTTAGGCATTTAGTTTTATGAGAAGGCGATCCTAGGAATTTTATGCCACAAGAATTACTATAATTAAGGAGTTGTGCATCAGTCCAAGAAGAAAATACAGAATTAACAGGGTTTGGCGTACCTTCTCTTGGGTCTTCAGCAATTTTTTTCTTGGAGGATCTCGGGGGGATAGGTACGAATCCTGCTTCTTCATTCCAGCACCCGGAAGGTTTCTTTGGTCTGTCACTCCTTCTGATTTGCTTAGGATCAGTAGTAGGAATTTTAGGTAAGGAAGTGTTGGAGGTGATGACGGCAGTAGAGGAGACAGGTATGACATCGGTCGTATGAACATCAACCTGTTCGATTGTGTTAGGGGTTTGTTCAGTGAGGTGGAGACATTCCTCCTCAAGGAAAGAAACATCATCTGCCAAGTCATTATCTGAAAGTTCCTCGTCTTCATCCCAATCGAGGAGGTCTTCGTCAGAATGGTCTTCTAGTGGAGGATCAATGGTAGTGGAGTCTAGAGCATAGAATTTATCAGAGTTTATGCTCGGGACCAGAGTCCATCCCCCTTGAACAAAAATCCATTTATAATCCTCAGGGATGGGAATAGATGGTGGGAGAGGTTTGAGGTGAGTTGGTAGGTTCCCCTGATCAGGAAGTACAGATGGATCTTTGTCTGGAAAAACAGTGAAATTCTTGACTGTTGCAGAAGCATCATCACTAGATAATAAAATAGTGGAGTCAGATTGTTTATTATCTAGAGGGATTGATTTAAGATCAGTTGGGGGATCAACGAAGTGTGAATCTCGAGGCAGCCCAAGCGTTAGAGAAGTAGGGCTTGTGGGCTTGACTCTGGGCCCAGAATCATTCAATAGATCGGGTGATTTATCTGGGATCTGATCACCATGAGATGAAAGCTCATCTCGAGGCAAAGTAGAAGAAGCAAGTGCTTTGCTGGAATCTTGAGAGGATCGATCCCGAGGCAGATGAGACGATTGCAAGGATCCAAAAGTGATTGGAAAAATCTCATCCCGAGGCAACTCGACGGTCTGCGAAGGAGGGACAAACACGTTGCCACTGCATGGCAATAGTTTGTCTCCTCTCGGGAAGCACCCGAGAGATCACCGGGATCTCAACGTGACCGGCAAGCTGCCGGTCGGCGGTATGAGAAGAGTCGCCGCCCTGAGACCCACTGGCAGAATCTCTCGGTGGTTGGCCGAGACCGGAGCTGTGCTCTACAGTCTCGCCAACAATGGGATCATCGAGAGATGGCTGAAGAGGCTCTTTGCCCTTGGTCTGTTTGGGAACATAAACCAGGTTGCGGGGAGCCGGAGTAGTGGTAGTAGAAGCCGGGCCATGAACGATCCTAGATCGAAGGGTATGGACGCCATCATCTTCCAGTTTTACGATGAAGCTCCTCACGCCGACGTCAACAGTGATCTCGATCGGGAAAAGAATGGAAGGTTTGAGTCTAACAAGGGTTCGGAGGTGTTCAAGCGTGATATGTTCCTTCTTTTGGACGTAGATTAGGTCGCCAATGGGTCGAAGAACCTCGATAATGGAGTCCCAGTTCCAACAGTGAAGTGGGAGGTTGGTTATGCGAATCCAGTTATAGTTTCCAGCGGCGATCGCATGCGATCCGAATTCTGCAGTCCAATGGGAAAGGTTGATGCAGCAGGGGCCGATCGGAGAGGACAGAGTCATTGGGCTTCTCTTCACGACCGTAGCTGCGTCTCTCGCTGTAGCCATCGTGAGGACGAAGTCGTTGTTAAAAGGTGTGATATGTTCGCATGAATTTGGATCCAAGCATTGTGAGAGGGAAGAGTGAAGAGAACGGACACTTGCGTTGCCGGAGATAACCCTGATTATCACCATTTTTTTGAGATCATCTTTGGATTTGAGAATGGCTTCAGATATAGGAAGCGAGACACGAAGAGAGGCGGGAGAAGAGCGGACAGGGACTCGGAGAAGAGGTTTTAGTTCCACAGGATTATTTGGCGAGAAGTGTTTCGATCTGACCCTGGGTTTCTTTGGATCCGATCTAGGTGGGGGTGTGCGAAGCGGACAGCGGGATGCAAGATGACCCGAACCGGCACAATGTTTGCAGGTGAAGAGGTGCCTGCATTCCTCGGTCTTATGCCCAGATCTGAGGCATTTTTTGCAGAGAGTACCAGAATCCGGAGAACGGCGACGCTTTAAGGAGGCGGACAAGGTAGGGGGTTCAGGGAGTGGGGGGGAGCGAGCAACGTCGGCATAAGATGTCCCCTCTCTCACCGGAGAAGCTTTGGAAACCAAAGAGCTTGATGAAGTCTGATGAAGAGTTGGAGGAGGTCTTGAGAATGACGGAAAGGGACGTTGGTTTCTGTAGTGTCTTCCGCGAAGACCTCCATGAGAGCTACCCCGAAACTGCTTGGAGCCGCCGGATCCATCCTTGAAGTTGGTAGGTTCATCGCGAGAGCTACCAAGAAACCTCATCCCGGCCGTCAGTACTGTTCAAAACGTCCGGTAATCTTAATTAACCATAAGAAGCAGGACACATGTCACATGACCTCTTCAGTACACACTCACCATCCGCCCTAATTTCTCTCTCTTTCTTGTAGATTAGTGTAATTTCATGGGTGCATGATTGAAGAGAAAATATAAATAAGTAAATAAAAAGAGAAACTCAAGTCTGTGTAGATCCATGTGTACTCTCATAATATCATCTAATCGAGAACAAATCAAGTTTAGTCTTCCACAGAAATGAGAAGTGACATGGATTTTTACCAACCTTATTCAGCATTGACGACCCCCACCATGCACAACGTTTGATTGGCAAACACAATTTCTTTCTCTGAAATATCTTCAAACTAATGAGATAATAAGTTTTTTTAAAATATAAAAGTAGATAAAATAGAAAATATTTATTAAAAATAAAAGGTGCAGAGCTGAATGGCTTCAGGTTGAGAATAGAGGGTCTTCACCAACCTCTAACTGGAAGTTCTTTTGTCATTTTACACAACTATCTAGCCTCAATTTCAGAAATAGTAATATCATTGATAGAATGAAAACCAAGTGACTGAGAGTTGATGCTTGAAGATGATCCATCTACCTTGTTGTCGTTGAAAAAAGTTGATCCATCTCTGTGCTTCATGAAAGTGGGAGGTTGGCTGGGCTCTGGAAACACTGTTTCATCACTACTCCTAAACATATGAACAACCATAGACATTGTAGGCCTCTCCTCTGTGTTTTCCTGTGCACATAACAATCCTATTTTGATATACTTTTTTGCTTCATTAATCGGACATGAATCTCCAAGTAAAGGATCCATCAACTCCAGTGCCTTGTCTTGAATCCACAAATGCCACATCTAACATGATTCAATATAATTTACAGTTATAATCTCATTAATCACTTGTTCTAATTGCTTTGAATTAGCATAATAACTTACATTTCTGATAAGAGTCTGGCCATATTCTTCAAAGTGTTCTTTTCCATTTCTTTGTCCTGTGAGTACTTCTAATAAAAGAACTCCAAAACTAAAAACATCAGACTTCACAGAAAATAGCCCGGCCATTGCATACTCTGGGGCCATATATCCACTGCTCAAAGTTTCATGTTTGGGGTTAGTATGGGCGTATATAGTTTAATAAACATCATAGAGAAGAGTTTCGCTTACTAAGTTCCGACAACTCTGCTTGTGTTGGCTTCATTTTCTTCTCCTCCAAATATCTTGGCCATGCCAAAGTCTGATATCTTGGCTGTCATTTTGTTGTCTAATAAAACATTGCTGGCCTTGAGGTCCCTGTGAATGACTTTGAGCAATGAGTCTTCATGGAGATAGAGAAGGCCTCTGGCGATTCCTCCGATGATTTGAAGCCGTCTATTCCAATCTAGTTGTGCTCGCTTTTCTGAATCTGTTAATCAAAATTGAGGGAAAAAAAACAATGTTAAGTGTTTGAATATATTAAGAAGCAGAGCATGTTTGGTTTGGAACTGACCAAAAAGAAGAGCATCAAGGCTCTTGTTTGGCAGATATTCATAGATGAGTAGCTTCTCTTCTCTCTCAGCACACCAACCAAGCATTCTCACAAGATTTCTATGCTGGAGTTTGGCGATCAACTTCACCTCATTTTCAAATTCAATGGCACCTTGCTTAGATTTTGTTGAAAGCCTCTTAACTGCAATCTCTGTTCCATTATTCAGAACACCCTGAAAGCATGATAATCTCTTTTCAGAAACTGCATTATTGTTAATTATTGAAAATTAAACCCAATTAGTGTGCTAATTACTTTATAAACAGGACCAAATCCACCTTCTCCGAGCTTATTTTCCACAGAAAAGTTATCAGTTGCTTCTTGTATAGAAGCAAGATCCATGAATGGCAATTCATTGCTGGTGAGTGGCCTGTATTCATCAAATTGCTTTCCTCCTTTTTCTGAAATTAGATATATATATATATATATATATTAGTGACCGTATAAGCATCAAACGAACAAAATCATATAATTAAGTAGCATATATATATATATATATATACCTTTTCTGCTCCTCAACCTCCACCATATATAGAGGATAGTGGAAACCAAAAGGATGAATCCCAGAGCAGGGCCAACAATGGCAGCAATACTAATATTGTTGGACTTCTTGTTTAGTTTCTGTTTAGCGGGGAAAGATCACATTATCATACTGGGTAGCAATAGCAAGCACAACGTGCAAAATAAAAATAAATATAAAAAAATTGGCAAAAAGATGGAGATCACTCACCACCACTTTTGTCCGAAGTAGTGTTTGGTTGAGGTGATGATGCTGGAGATTGAGTCCATATCAAGGCCGTATCAAAGAAAGGGTGGTCCTCATACCTCAAAGTGCAGCTACCGGAGAGATATCGCCACCCATTGGTCTGGTTGCATTGACCGGAGACCATGTTCATCCCATTCTGCAAGCACTGCCTGCATCCATCCTTACTAAGATCTCTAGTGCACTGCACAAGAATAAAGCTGATAGAAATATACTGCCCAGCCCTCAAAAACAAAGGCGAATTGGGTGCATCATTGATCAGAGTCACTGCTAGCGTCCATGTGGCGTTATAGTCAGCTTGGCTGATCTGCTTTGGGCCGCATAGTGTCTTGCCAGCATCGGTGTCCACCACCCCAAAGAAGTTCATGTTGGAGTACCGGACCATGCACTTCTCATACCATTCAATGGCTGGTGCTTCGTTTGAACAATCTTCTACTATGTTTTTACTTGCATCATTGAGGCAGTTCTGGCAATCATCCTTTCTGTTTTGGAGATCTCCTCTGCAGAGGGCTAAGCCATACAGCTTGTTCATGCCCTTTCCTATGCTTGTGTTGTAGTACCCGTTTAGGGCCGGAGCTTGTTGGGTTAAGTTTGACAGAAGACTCTCAAGCCGTGCGGTGGCATTCAAGCCATTAGTGGGGAAGACATCGCCTGAACAATAGCTCTGACTGATGACTATACTCGCTCCATTGATATTCTCAAGAAAAGGAGTGGCTTCATACCTTACCCAACAGCTAGGAGCTAAATACCTCCATCCCTTAGGACCAATGCAACAAGCTTTGATGTTTGCAAAGATAGTAGTCAAGCAATCACTACATCCTTGTCTAGTTAAGTCTGGAGAACACTGTGCAAGAGCATCCAAGCTTTGAGATCTCAAAGCTAGGGACTTGAACATGATAGGATGTCCTAGTGGAGCCTCTTTCACCAACTGGAATACCACTTCTACCGGTCTTGATGAAGTGGTGTTCTCAAAGGGGTTGGTCATAGGGAAGCCATCGGTGTCTGGGAGTCCAAAGAAGTTTGTATCAGAGTAACGTAGCTCACAGTAGTCATACCATATGATGGCTTGTTTTGAGCTCGGGCATGAGCTCTCAGTGATGTCGTTGATGGCCGTTTGAATGCAGGATTGGCAGTGATCTAGTGAGAGGTCGCCAGTGCAGAAGAAGAGGCCAAAGACAGCGTTGGGGGTTTGGCCGAAGGTTTGGTTGGTGGAGAGGAAGGATGATGACTTGGCTTTGAGGATGAACAAGAGGGAGTTGAGGTTGGTGGAAAAGGTGCTGTTCTCTGTGTATTTAGTGCTACTGCAGCTGGCGTTGAGTGACTTGGCTGTGGCGCCATGGCAGATGAGAAGGAGAAAGACGAGATTTTTCAATGCTTCACCAAGAGCCATTTTTTCCTAATGGTCGTGGCTAGGTACATGAGAAAGATAAGGTTCCTCAGGGCTTCACCAAGAGCCATGTTTCTCTAACGGTTCTTCTTGGAAAAGAGAATGGGATGCCTCTGCCATCGCCATCGAAAGTGTAGTATGCTATATATGTTAAAACCACACACCACCAAATGATGCCTTTCACTTGACTAAATCTAGAGATGGTGAGTCAATGTCCACATGGTGGTATATGCGTACATAAGGCCAATTATTTCATAACCGGGAGGTGAACCGGCCAAATAATTGGATCATGGGTCAATTTGTTGGACCGGATGGCCCGGTTTGGTTGAACCGGATGACGTAATAATTATATTATATATATATATATATATATAATACAAATATTAATTCATATATTGAAAGAGCAATGTGAAGCCCATGCGAAGCCCATAACAAAGATACACATCCAAAAAGAAACAGAAAACTTCAATTCAACCAATCCCATCGATCAATCAATCCATTATTTCTCTTCTTTTCTTTTGTCCTTGTTTTCAGTGGTTGAGCTCAAACATTGGTGATCTGAAGGACAACTTTGTCACCGCATAGCTTGTGAGCCCCACCCATCCTAGCCATTGCTTTTATCTTTTAATCCTAGCCGTTGGTTTTTCTTTTAATCTTAGCCATTGATTTTGTTTTTGTTTAGTTTCAAAACCCTAGCCGTCTCTTCAGCTTCTTCGGTTTTAGATCACCATTTATGAAAAAAAATAAAAGAGAGAGAGAGACTTGCCTCATCTCTTTCTATTCTTTTTTGCGGATGGTGTCGGCGACGAGGACGGGAGAAGAGTCTCATTGTCACGATTTTCGTTTCACTGTTATTGTTGATGTAAGGTTCCGAGTTATTTTGTTATTGCTCTTTCTTATGCTTGTTTGTGACATGTTACTAGTTAGGGTTAGGGTTTGGTAAGAATTGATTTGATTTTAATTTGAGGATAAAATTCAGAAAGTTCCTGTTAGCACAGTAGAGATCTCTAATTTATTTCGAAGATCTAGAGATGGAATTTGGAAGAGATCAAAATAGAAAAATTGTAGATCGAGATTTTGTTTATCTTGCTACCAAATTTCAGAATTTTTGGAGTAGTGTCCTACAAATTATAAATTTTTAGACGCAGGTGACGCGGACAGGATTTCTGTTCAGCCCTTGAACAGATTTTGATTATTTTCATAATTGTAAGTTCTATTTTAGATTTATATTTATATAAGAAAGTTATATAAGACGATGTTATATTTGACTCTGCAAAATTTCTGTTCAGCCCTTGAACAGTTTTTGATTATTTTCATAATTGTAAGTTCTATTTTAGAAATTTATATTTATATAAGAAAGTTATATAGGACAATGTTATATTTGACTCTGCAAAATTTCAGAATTTTCAGCCATGTAAATTGTGAGATATGATCAGATTTCTTTAGGTGTGCTTAATACTATTGAGCAGAGAACATAACGATTGCTTAGACAATGACAATTTGATGGTCTTGTGTATGGAATTTGGAGAAGAGTAATATAATAAAGTTATATAGTTTGATGTTGCCTAAATACCTGTAAAATTAAAGATTTTATGCATCTGTAGTTTGTGAGACATAGCACTATTGGTATAAGTGTCTCGGATGATATTTCTGTGCATAGCCTGAAGAATTATAGCAATTTTTGATGATCATGAAGATTGAATTGGATAAGGTAAAAAATAGGAAAGTTGTTCATTTCTAAGTTATCTGATTGTCAATAAGATTGTATTACTTTTAAATTTATATGTTGTGAGATATTTTTTATTGGAATAGGCATGTCTAAAACTGTTGGTTTACATAATTATGATTTTTAATACTGGTGGCTTAAATTCTGTAGGTCTCAAATCATTATGAGGTTTGGATATGTTTTAGATAAAGATGCCTAGTTTTCTCATAAGTTTGAAATTTTTGATTTGGGTTAGAATTTGCAAAGCTACGCTGATTTTAATCTTAAGGTTTGTAGGGGAATTGGTAATTGGTCTTGACCTTGGTAATTTTGTTAGTGTTTGATTTTTTTTTGCATTCGTGTGAATTTTAGAATTTGTTTACTTGTATTTCTGATGGGTTATTCCCAAATTAGGACTTTCTGAGAAATACTCGATTGGTGTAAGAATTCAAAAATCTGGATGTTAATCAGGTAAGCATCCTACATATAAATCATATTATATGTATATACTTTAGTTTTTTGAACATCTGAAAATTTTGAGAAAAATAATGATTTTATGTATTTATTTATATTTTGAATTATTTATTTATTATTATTATTGGAATTATTTTAAATTATTTTAAAGTTCGAGTTAATGATATTTTATTTTGGATTAGAATTATCTGAAAGGTTTAAATAATTTATTTAAATTTGGATTACTTAATTTTTGAATTTCAGATATTTATTTACTTTCTGATTAATTACTATTGTGTTTTTCTTTATTATTAATTCATGTTTGGATTCAATTAACTCGGATTATTTTTGATATGATAAAAAAATGGGATCATGTGATCGCAAATTACTTAGCGTTTTTGCCCAAATGATGAATTTTTGATAGTTTATTGTTTTGTGAACATGAAATATTTTGGCAAAAGTACTCGTAGTCCCCAAACTAACTTTGCAATAACCCTCATCATCGGGGGTTAAACACCCGACCGGGTGTCGACATGTACTCGATATAGAAACTATAGTTTCCCACCGCTTTCCGTCGGGTGAAGAATAACGACCTCTGATAAATCTAGCTCGGGTCACCGAAGGTAAACTTATGAGTTCTGATATTCTGGCTCGGGTCACCGAGGATAAATATATTAATTCTGTTATTTTGTTTTGGCAATAGTTGTTTGGGGGACCTATATGCATGGTTTTGACATCTATGTTTATTTGAAATAAATTTGATTTCTGATTTTGATTTTGATAATTTATGATTTTTGCAAATGATCCCTATAATTTTTTAGTGGGTGCTTACTGGGTTGTCAAGCTCATAATTTATTGTTTAATATCTTTTCAGATCAAGAGTAGAGTTGAGTGCCGGATAGCTTAGCGGGGATCGTTAGGCAATCGTCGAGTATTAGCATGTATTAAGTCCCGTTTTTTGTGGGGCTATGTTTTATTTGTATAAGTTTATATTGTTTTTTGCAATCCACTGAGTTTGATTCTTTGTTCTGTTTGCTTTCTTTGTGGGGCTATGTTTTCTTTTCATCGGACTCGGGTTGGTTGGAACTGGGGGGATGAGTAACAGCGTGCTATGGTGATTGATGGCATGGGAGGGTATGGTCAAGAGGAGGACTGCTTCTTCTTCTTTGTCGTTGTGTTTATCTTGGGAGTTCTATTAAAGCTTGGGGGAGCAATAGAAGAGGCTTTCATCAGAGATGGTGGCAACCATGGCTACTTCTCCACAATTTAACATTAATTATGAGAACTGGGGTCTACCTGGGTCTAGTCAAACTGGCCGGTTCACCGGGGTTGACCGAATTTGACAGGGTTGATCACCAGTCAACAAATCCTATAGAAGTGGACCAGACTAATAACCGGTTCCCAGTTCTGCCGGTCCGGTCCAGTTTTCAAAACATTGCATAAGGCTTATTAATTGTGCTAAATTTCATCTTCCCCTAAAGCATTTCTACAGAGTAACCCTTTGTTATTGAGTACACGTCTCTTTCTCAATCTTATTACTTCTACTTGTTATCGAGTCTATTGCCACTTTTTTTATTTATTATTATGAAAGAGTTAAAAAGGTTGAACCTAATTGACTACAAAAAAAAAGCTTTTAAAACAGAAATACTGCTTCAGTAGCATGGTCTATAATCCATCTTGGGAGGTCTACTCCACAGTGAAAAAAGGGCAGAGATGGGTTCTGTCTCGCATAGTGAGCTAGTTTATCCACAAATTCATTTGCATTCTTTGGAACTGTGCACTTGCGGTGAGCATTTTAGCCAGAATTGAATAGCATGGATGTTTTCCATGAGTTTCTAGGCCACAGTATGGTCTTCATGGTTGATAATTATCAAGCTCTACTAATGCATTGCAATCTGCCAAGATATTGTTGGGTTTCATATCCTTCTCAAAGAAATCTCCAAAGGCTCTTAGTAGCCATTAGTTTCAGCATGAATGCTGGCTAGAGTGATGGATCTAATGGGTATAGACAATGTAAAAACCATGGATTTTCTTGCTTAGAGATTGCTTAGGAACAAAGAAAGTGACGGAAGCGTATCTGCACTTGAATCCATTGATAATGATAAAGATGATTAGGCCTTGTGGTTCTTCTAACTAATTACACGCAAAGAAGGGAGATGGGAACCCTAATTCAAAAAACCCTAATTCTGAATCTCAGATCATTACTTTTTCGGTCAGGGACCACACTCTATTTATAAGAAATCTTTACGAGACTAATTACAAGTCTGCCCATCATAGACTTGATGATTTTGCCCCCATGAATTCTACATAACATATGATTAATATGTAAATTCACATATTCAAAATTAGATAATTATGACCCTATCCAAAATTTAATTAGATCACCACAATTGGGTCCATTCAAAACTAAATATGATAAGATAAACACAATTATAAATATTAGTTATGTATGTCTACACAACTTATGCACATATATCCTTATATCCCTACATGATGTATGGTCCACAACCCAAAATAGAGTCCTTCCTAGCAACCTATTCTTGTAAGGATAATATGTTTAAAGTCAGATAAAATTACAAAACCCAAACAACTCAGGGATTTTTCAAAGATCCATGAAGCATCACTAATTATTGATGCAGCCAGGTGGTGTGGTAAAGCGAAACTTCCTGATAGCTTTCAAAGTCTATTGCCACTTTGTACCCTGCACTGTGTAGCTATTGCATAATAATACTCATAAAATATATATATATATATATATACATTGTATGAACCAACTTTTACATAATACTTATGGGTGTATCTTAGGCAAAATTGAGTTTATTCAAATAAGTGAATAAATCACAATTTAAGTTTAAAATGGAGAGTACCATAGATTAGTTACGAAATAGAGTATGAGAAATAGAATAAAGGGATCAATGAGAGACACCATTACCACTAATAGTGGTTGATGGCGTGAACAACAAAAGATAACTGAAAAGATTATTAAAAGAGACTAAGAGACAAGCCCCTAGAAGATATAGTACTGAGAAGGATTGTCAGGCCATGGTAACACATATATGTAAGAGTACTTAGAAGCCTTTGACTTGATCCATAGGTATAGTGATAGGCACATCCAAGTTGAAGGAGTTAAGAACATTAAGGTTGCACTTGCGAGTACACGTAGAGACCTCCAACTTATTTCTTTTAGAGTTTAGTGTTGTTGATAATCAAAGTAAGAACATATGGTCAATTTTAATTAGGATCGAGGGAAACAAACTTAAGATAGTTACTAAAGATGTCTAAAAAATGGACTAAGTAAGGAGCACCAAAGTTCCCAAATTAGAAAGGAAAGACTTAATTACCAGGATGACCAAACCTCCCCAATCAAGAAGCAAGGGGGGTAATATTGCAAGAACAAATGATCTACCATTTCTATGGCCATAAGATAATAAACACACCTTACAGGGAATAGACCATTACCTTCATGTCCGGCAAAATTATCCAAATAATTTTGTTATCCCATACAAGCCCATTGAAGATGATGATTTTGCAAGGACAGTGAGTCTTTCACAAAGCAGTTCTAAAGGGCATCTAAGTCTCTCATTATTAAGAAATTAATAAAAAGATATAACATAAGAAGTAGCATTCATAACACCTTATGGGATGATGATTTTGTTACCCATGCAAGCCCATTGAACATAAGAAATCAAGGCTCTAAACTTTGGGATCTGCATGGTAGGTGAGATAGTTGTTATGATCTCACTGATATCAAAAGGAGGAAACTCAATTTAAGATTAGGTTATGAAAAATGAACACAAGAGAAATTTATGAATAATAGTAGAAGGCTACACATGTTACAAAAGAGATCTAGCCAAATGTTCTTAGAAGCCTTTCATAGAACTAATGACAAATTTAGAAAGAGGTGAAAGCCTCATCCCAAATGGAGGGAATAATGTATAATTAGACATTTCATAAGAATAATGTAGTCCATTTGTGATTCTACATTATTCTAATATAGTCCATTTGCCACCATGTCAAAGTAAGTTTGCAAGTGCCATGACTCTACTAAGATTTTACAAAAGCTTCTCAACAATAGCATTAATAACTTTCACATTTCACAAAAAAAAACCTCATGAGAGAACACTTTCTATCCCTCACAGAGGGGGGCACGGGCCAGGTAACCGGGCCCGGCTAGCCCAACCCGACAGGTCTTTGGCCAACCTGGAACCAGTCAGGCCAACAGTGCTGGACTGGCAGGCCCCACGGGTTACGGGTCACCTTCTGGTGACTTGGACCTAGCCCGGGCCAAAAACAAAACCTGCGGGTCGGGCCAAAACCCACCGGTTTATGGGCCAGCCTGCCGATTTTTCTAAATTAAACCATAAAATTTTAAATGTAATAACTTATAAATATAAAAAATTAAAGAAAAATTAAAAAAATTAAAATATTGGGAAATTACTGAAAAAGGAACCTAAACCACTTATAAAATTAACAAACAAAACCAAGAGAAAGAGAGATGGTAATCCCTAAAAATCATAAAATAGAATAAAATAACTAAAAAGAAAAAAGAGAAGAGAGATGGTTAAAAAAACCATTGATGAAGATGAAGAGTTTCACTTCAAGGTTTATCTTTTTTTCAAAAAAAAAAAAAAACTTGGTGAGCTTTTACTTTGGTATCTTCTTCTTTTTGTTGTTGATCTCATCCATGCTCATTATTTACACCCCACCCATATAAAGAAAACAAAATAAAAAAGAACAAACTAACTCATGCCCAAAATATACCTCACAAAACCATAAAAATTACTAAAAATAAATAAATAACTGAAAATAAAGAAAACGAGAGAGAGACATTAAAGAGAAAATCAACATAAAAAGAGAAACAATAAAAGAAAAGGGAGTTTCATGAGATTTGGCTCTTATAACTTCACTTCTTCCACCCATGTTCATCATTAACACCCCACGCACATCCACACCCATCCAGAGAAAACAAAATAGGAAAAAAATTCATGACCAAAATCAAGAAAGCATGAGAATTGAGAAAGATAGGGTAAAAGAAATCTCATTCTTTTTGGGAAACATGAGCTACAGCCTATATATATATATATATTAAAAAACCAAATGAGAGAAAAGGATTAGATGGGTGGCATGGGTCGGATGGCAAAACCAAAAAAAAAAAAGAATAATACCCGAATTGGTCCCTCTACTTTTCTCTCTCTTCCCTTTTGGTCCCTCTACTCAGAAATGCTCCCGACGAGTCCCTCTACTTTTGAAAATGTGCTCACTTAGGGAGAAATACTCCCAACTAGTCCCTCTACTTTTGAAAATGGACCCACTTAGTCCCTCCACTTAGTCCCATTATCAAAAATAGAGGGACTAGTTGGGAGCATTTCTCCCTAAGTGGACACATTTTCAAAAGTAGAGGGACTAGTCGGGAGCATTTCTGAGTAGAGGGATTAAAAGAGAAGAGAGAAAAAAGTAGAGTGACCAATTAAGGTATTATACCAAAACAAAAAAAAAAAGGTAAAAAGCTTCCACTTGAACTCTTTTCTTTTTTTTATAAAAATAAAATAAAATTAGATGTAATCATATATAATAAGAAAATAATATTTTGCATATATTTATATCTGAATCTAATGTATTGTCAAGTCATTTAGATCTAGTGTTGTCCACTACCACATGCTAGCCCTTCAATTTTTTTTTAATTTTATGTTTTTTAATTAATGAACCTCCATGAATAAAAAAATAGAAATAAATACAAATACAAATATGATGGTAATACTTAAATAATTTAAAATAAAAACTATAATGTTATGGCATGCACTTAATTTGGTGATTAATCAAATTAAGTTGCCTATGTATCCTCTTGGGTGTAAGAGGAATCAAAGCAACGTAGTTCTCTTACCTTAGACTGGAATTATCACCCAATTACCTATTCATCAGCTTCAAGTTCTAGCTCTTGCTTGGTGTCGGGGCCATTGTTGTGCTCATCATTTTATCGGTGAAGAAAAAGTCACTCGCTTCTAGACTTCCCATCTCTGCTTCTTGTTGTCAAATTTGTGCACGCTTCCAATCATCTGTGCAAACTTGAATTTCAATGTTTGGCGCCGACAATTGTGAACGTGTTGTGTCCAACATGTTTCCACTTGCATTGAAAGTCTGCTCGCACGCTACTGTAGACATAGGGCACACAAAAATAGAATTTACAATTAATGAAATAATAGGATTCGGATTTCCATTTCCTTGCCACCACTGAAGAATGTCGAAGTTCATATCTACATTCATGTCTTCAGAGAACCGAAAGGTAGTGTTCAAGTACATATCAACCTCAGTGTACTATGAACCCCTAGGCTTCTTCTTTGCTTACATTTGCCGAAATTATTCTCCCCCGCTACTGTTGGACTGTCCTATTGCCTCAATTGTAACCTGTAGAATTACATGGCCATAACGAGAGCAATAGCTCTCATACAATTCAAAAAATGTTGACTTAACATTACCCACAATTGCACTAACATCTATAAAGATGTCCAACTTTGATGCATACCATTGGGTGTCTAACTCACTCATGGCCCATGATTGGAAATCCTGACCTCCATTGAACCCTAAGAACTTATAATAAGCTTTTAAATATGCAGATCAACCTTCTAATTTCTTTCTAGGATCTAAAACAAATGCAACTAAATCAATAGGAGGTATATCTCTATAATAGCTCAACCACTTAGCCTTCATGTCCATAATGCCCATAATAAATTGAGCATCTAATCTAAACTTCCACAATTGTTCAGCAACATCAATAGTGTCATATAAGAATAAATGTGCAGTGGGAAAATGAACTTGCGAAAATAAATTTGTACATGTATTAAACACAGAAAGTAAATCCATAACTCTTGTAGCAATATTCCATTGATATTCAAATAAACTAAAACCAGGAAAAGCTTCATTAACAAAAGTAGTCAACAATGTTTTATAAGGAAATGTCGCATTAAGAAGTCGATAAAAGTAGAGTTCCATCTAGTCTTAACATCTTTCGGGAACTTTTTGGCTCTTATGTTATTTGCTCTACAATAATGAGACCATTGTTTCATGAGGGTCATGTTCCTTTCCTATATATGATACCACATCCCAAATTGGTCCTACAAATTGTTTTAGGGACTCTAGCCCGGTTTGGACACATAGGTTTAATACATAACAAGCACATCTAATATGAAAATATTTGCCCCCAGATGAAGGTCTCAAATATTCTTCTAAAGGTCTAATTGAGGCAGTATTAGCAGAAGCATTATCAAACGAAATTGAAAAAATCTTAAAAGTTAAGTCATATTCTTCGATGATTGCACTGATCATTCTATAAATGTTGTCAGCGGTATGGGACTTATTGAATACCCATAAAAAGCAATGGCTCGCTTTTGGATATTCCACGAGTCATCAATCCAATTTGTCGTAATATGCATAAAAGAATTTTCATGGAATACATCAGTCCATATATCAGGACATAAAGAAATAGAAGAAGTACAAGTGCAAAAATACTCACAGAGTTGTTCTTTATCGTGTTTGTTATGTTTGAAAATTGTTTTTAGAATAGTCCTCCTTGAAACTTTTTTGCATGCTGGTTGTAATGTCTCACTGATGCATTCTTGCACTTGGCATCAATTAGCAAAGTTGAATGGTAAGTGCTCCACAGAAATTGTCTCCTTGATTTTATCCTTATATCTTGGTTGAGAAAACATAAATAAAGACAAGTGAGAACCTGTACCTTCATCTACGGTAAATCGGGTTTGAGGTTGTGTCCGAGGATGTCCTAATTTGTCAGGATGTTTTTCCATATGTCTAGTAAATGTGTCATACCCTCCTCCCTTGCTATGCTTAAATTCGGAATTACAATAATTACATTTAGCATGGGTTACAGTACTATCATTATTATACATTTTCGTAAAATGCACTTTAAAATTGGCGGATTTAGGGGTAGATTCTGTTGTGGGGTTTGTTCCTCCGATCTCTGAAGCCAAAGTAGACGGTGTATGTGAGTCATGTGACTGAAAATACTATGCTTTCTATTGATATTAACTTCCTATTTTTAATTTTTGTGGGCAGGTCGTTTCTTTTCTTGACTACAAAAGCTTGGTGTGAAGCCTGTGAAAATAAATTATTCAATACAAAATTATTAAAATTACACATTCAAAAAAATTATGAAAAATAATAAACTTACCAAATAAATAAAATCAAACTAAAAAAATAAAACCCACAAAATTAAATATTTTTAAGGCTATAAAGTAACAGGGAGTTATATAAAAAAAAAAGAAAAAAGAAAATTTTAGCTCAACAACAAAATAAGTAAACAATATTAAAGATATATAACTTTAAAAGGTTCAAATGATGCTAATTAAACACAAACAAAGTTAAATATCAAACAAAAAATAATTTAAACATTAAATATCATTTATTAAACATAAAATTAAAAAAAAATGCTAGTAAACAAAGTAAATTAACACTAAATCAAATAATGAGCAAAATAGAAAAACAATCTCATTTAATTACTCTAGATTAATTAAAAATTAACATAATTAATCATTGCAAGTAAAATTGAAGTAGTTAGATGAATTTACTAAACAAAATAATTATTAGCATGCAATTCATTAAACAAAATAAAAAATAAAAAATCTAACATTAATAATTTCTAATTGGAGTAGTTTTCCCTTAGAAAAGAGAGATTAGGAGCAATCAGAAAAAGAACTTGATAATTTGATAAAATTTAAAAAAAATAAAAGCTTGTATGAAAATTCATTGGTGCAGTAGAGTCTCTTATACAGAGGAAGAATGAAAAAAATTAAAATAAAACTAATTTGAAATAATAATAAAAAATATAAAAGTTGTCAGTGAGCCGTTACTTCATTGAAGATTATCAGAAAATGCATATCAAGTTGGGTATTTTTTTAATATTTTTTACAAAATAAATAGTTATTATATATATGTTGTTGTTTAGAAGAGTTGGTGTTAGTTATTAATAGTTTTTTAAAAATGCATAGTTATTAATGACAATGGAGTGTTTGATGGTCAATGGTCACAGCTTATTGTGGAATATTTTTTTAAAAAAAATTAAAAAATAGGTAATAATTAAATGATTTTTGTTAAATAAATTTAAAAAATATCTTAATAAATATTGAGACAAATTAAAATAATTTATACTAACTAAATATAAATTAAAAACCTGCATTTAATTTATTTCCTAATAAACCTAATTATATTAAATTGTTTGGATATTTTTTAGAATAAAAGAAATCAAAATATATATATTTCTTCCACTTCAAATCAAAGTTGACAAGCAAAATTCATACATCTTTAAAAAAATAATAATATTTTTATTTATTATTATGTTATCAATATAATATAATAGCATTAAGGTTTTTTCTATGTATGAAATTAAACAATGGATTAGAGATAGATTTCAAATCTTTAAATGTTTTGATGATGAATATTTTATTTATTGTAATTATTAATAATGTTTTATATGTTTTTTTATTTTTATTATAAAATTTATTATTGGTAGAATAGCCAAAAAAAACCCCCCAACTTTGCCATATTGCCAAAAAAAAAAACCCCATAGTTTTGCAATCCCCAAAAACCCCTTCCTTTTACACTCCATGATTTTCAAACCCTCAAAGTACGTAACGGCATTAAACGGAGTGTTTTTTTAAAATTTTATGGACGAAAATGCCCTTGCACGGGAAGTCGTGGCTGCACCCATTTCGGCGGTGTGAGAGGAAGTGGGTGGGTTTTTCTTAGGGCTACAGCTGCTTGTCTTCTCTCAACTCGCGTCTCCAGCCATTTGTCTTCTCTCAACTCGCGTCTCCAGCTCTTCCCTTTCCACCGGCGTATCGAAGGAGAAGTCCCGCGCAAGTATTCGGTATTTCATCACTTTACAGTCTAAGGTATTGATTATGGTTTTTTGTTAACTATTCTGTTACGAAGAGACATTTTTCGGTTTTGTTTTGTGATTTTGTTTTTCTTGGAAGACATTGAAGCCTGCATGGGGATTTATCGGCTGGGGTTTTGTTAGTCTGCAGGGAGATCTCTCGGCTAGGGTTTTTGTTTTGTTTTACATTTTTGTCTGTGTACACGATTGAAATGGTTTTTCGATTGTTGTGATTTGTGTAATGTTTATAATCTACGTTTACCCTTTCAGTTGATATGGTTGCAGTTGTAAAAATGAGGTCTACGTTTAAATAATGAGCTTTTACCGTTTAAGTTTTGTCGTCTCCGTTTAACTATTTGTATCTCTATTTAATAATATAGGTCTTTGTTTAACAAATGATATCAATGTTTAAGAATTGAGAGTTTACCATTTAACAACTTATATTTCCGCTTATCAATTTGTGAATACTGATGTCTAAATGTGATGTTATTGTCGCAGGCTTGTGATTATGGCAGTCAATCTAGTTAATGGATGATGCTACATGACACCAGTAGTGGAGACCGTGGCTGAATTAAAAGTTCACATGATCCCTCGACACTGGGAGATCATCCGAAGGACACCATTTGTAGCATTTTCTGAGTTGAAAGTTGTATTCCAAGAGCGGGCCCTTCTTGATTCTCTGTTGCAAAGAGTACGATAGCCGCACCAATAAATTCAGGATCGGGGAAAGCATGCTGACTTTCAGGCCTGAAGATGTGGCCCTCATTCTTGGTCTGCGATTGCGATGGAGACGCAGTCGTGTTTCAGAAGAAGAAGAAAACACGCTCAGCTTTCGAAGAGAGGTATTTATCAAAAATGTACGAGAGACACAGAGACTCCATCATGAGCACTCTTCAGCAACTCGTTCGTCAGAGGGGAGAAGAAGAAAATTTTGCCAAACTACTGATGGTGTACCTCCTGGGTACAATCCTCTTCCCAAATACATCCTGCTCGGTTCCTAACTGGATCGTTGATTATGTCGATGATCTACCTGCCATGGGGCGATACACATGGGCGCAGGCGACGCACAAGTAGCTTATGGAGGATATTCCACAAGCCGCCGCTCGAGTGCAATCTAGATGCGCGGGGAAGAAGACCAACACCGTGTATGTTAAGGGTTGCACGGTCGCGCTTAACATCTGGTTTTACTAGCTGACCAGAACCAGAAAAAAAGTCCGTTTCTGCAAGATCCCAAGGATGCTGTGCTACGGTGAAAATACTTACCTGAAGCAAGCGATGATAGAAACAAGTTTGTCATCTCTCGAAGGAAAAGAGGTAATAATTCAAAAACAATGTGTTTAACCGTAGACGTTAATGTTTAAAAATATTATTTACCGTTTAACTTTGTTCATCTACCATTTAAACTGTTTCTTTAATGTTTAAATATTTTGTTCTCTGTTTAACATAATACGCTATAACATTTAAATATATAAGTTACATGTTTAAATATAGTTTTTATTGTTTAAACTGAATGATTTCGCTAAGATTGTTTGGTTTACACATGTTAGTTTCCTGAGCTGGTTCCGGCGAATGCTGATGAAAAAATATTTGTTCGGGCCAACCGTTGGTTGGATGCTATTGCTCCGAAACCACTTGCTCGAAGGCAAGATGAGAGGGCAACCTCTTCCATGCACGCTCGGCGCCGTTCTCCTACTTCCAGCCCAAAACGCGCACGCATTCCTCGAGGCCGGAAAAGCCCTCGCCTACCCCGCTCGACCGTGGCAGCCCCCTGACCGTGGCAGCCCCCCCGACCGTGGCAGCGCCCCCGCCGGCACTAGGCGAGGATGTCACTACAACTCTTCTGCAGGCTTGCTAGATTTTGATGACCGAGTTCCCTCGGCTTATTGCTCAGGTTGAGGCATTGGAAGGCCGGTCACACTCACAATCGACTGCACCTTCCCTCCAAACAAATAAAGCACCCGGGACTGACGTGCCGTCAGAATTCGACGACGAGGACATCATCAAGGTGGCCATTCGAAGACGGTCTCATTCGAAGAGGCTTGCAAAAAAGAGGAAAACAATAATGCCTCTGTCTCCACCGCTGGCTGATGATGAAACAATAGCAGCACCATCGGTGGCTGATGGTGTTACCATTGATGACATGCCCGTCACGGTGGAGGAGATCACAGATGACGCTGAGATTGTCGCGGTGGATAAGATCGTTGACTCTGTTGTTAACGACAGCATGAACCCGGTGGAACTGGCGTCTGACAGTGCGGCATCAAAGATGGACACAATCCATGAAGAACAAAAACCAGCCAACGTTGTGTCTGCCATTGATGTTGTTGCTGTGGCCGCGACTGAGAAGGTCATTGACTCTATCCTCAACGAACTCGAAGTCACGGTGGAACCAACGGCCGACCGTGCCTCATCGAAGGCAGACACAATCCCATAACAACAAGAAGCATGTAAGGAAGTGTCTCCCGTTAATGCTGCCGTCGTGCCAATAAAAAATTAGAAGAAGTTCGGAAAGTCTTCATTCCGAAGAAGAAAAAATACGCTGGCCAATCGCGCCTCAACAAGTACCAGCAGGAGTTGATAAGGATCTTCCTCAACTGCCCTATGGACAAGTAAGTTTGAAGTTTTTATAGTATTGTTTAAACTATTATATGTTACCATTTAAGTAAGAGCGTCAACGTCTAACCATCACAGATAGCATTTAAACTATTACATGTTACCCTTTAAGTATTACAGTTAACATTCAAACTTTCAATATAGCATTTAAATATATAGATGTTAACCTTTAACTATTATATGTTACCATTTAATTTATATCGTTAACATTTAAATATTTTACATAGAATTTTAAATCTTGTTGTATCAGTTAAATATTTATAATATTGTTTACGTATCTATATTCCGTTCAACCATAGCACTGTAGTGTGGAAGAATAACTCTGTCAGCACCACACGGTCCAGTCTATTCGACCTGCTTGAGGGGAAGGAGATGGTTGCAGACGATGTGATGGACGCTTTCGTATGTATATTGCAAAAGTCGATGAGCGTACTGCCATATCGTTATAAGAAGCATGCCTCCATCACACGACCACTGGCGCTGCTCATGTCAAAGCAGGGCGACGACGCACATGAATCCACTATGGCTATGATCGGAGATGCCGCGGGCAACTTGCATGAAGTTGACATTGTCATCCTCCCGATAATTATGAGTGGCCACTTCCATGTCGTCGTCCTTGACAATGACAAACAAAAATACATGCATTATTCTTCATGCCAAAGCGAGGAATACGATAAAAACGCGCTAGAAATGGTAAGTGCTTTAATAATTTGTGTTTGAGTAATAGTGTTCGGTAAATAATCGGAATTCTAATATCAACTTGTATACCTCGACAGCGGAACCTATTCGACCTTTGTATCGACATGGAGTTGGGCGAGTCGGCGACCGCAAAGTTTCCGCTTGTTCACGACACTGAAACCCCACGATAAAAAAAATGAAGTGTCGACTGCAGCGTCTATGTCATGCGGTTTATCGAGCAGTTACTCGCCGATGAGAAGCTACGGCTACCGCAGACGGACGTCCCTTATCTACGATTAAAGTATGTTTTCCGCATACTTAAGGAGGGGAGGGCAGCCGGCATCACTGCCAAAGGGGAGTGTTCGCTAGCGGGTTCATAGTCATTGTATATGTTCTTTAGTTTCAAATGTAAACCAGTTTAAATTCAATTCATTTTTTCCGAAGAACATGACAAATTTTGTCAATGTAAATTTACATGTATCTATATTTATATACTTGACTCTTTCTTTAACAATCCAGTTTCATTGTTTAACTTGCACTTTCATTGTTTAATTATAAGTTTCATTTTTTAATTATCAATGTCATTGTTTAAATATCCATGTTACAGTTTAAGACGAGCTAGTCACTTACTGAAAAATAACTATCGACTCGCTTAAAACTAACAACGCCTCTACTTAAATATATGTGTTAACTCAGAAGAATAATGTTTTCTCTGTTTAAAAAAATGAAAAAGTTAGCACATAAGTAACTTTGTTTCTTTGTAAAAAAATCACTGCTTTTTACAATGAAATGTACTTAAAATACAAATCTCTGATAGAAATAGAATGTTCACGTAAGACAATACAATACAACATTCATTTTTTTATTAAATATCAACGTAATTACAATGGCATATACAAATCTCTGAAAAAAAATAGAATATTCACGTTAGCCAATACAAAAATTCTCTGTTTAAGCTTCAAACTCTCCGTTTAACGCACGACGTAACCATCACGGACCTCGGAATCATCCAAGTACACCTTCGAATAGGGTATCCAGAACACTCGCTCCAGTCAGACCACATTTTCTTCTAGATCAAGTCCTTTTTAAAGGATATGTGATGAGCCTTCTTCTGGTAATCATCCACAATCAACTTGTAAGAGAAACCTTCTTTTCTTGACAAAGTCGAAACGCAATTCCGTCATTGCTTACCCGTAGAGCAAGAAGGCGAGCATTTTGACTTGGCCAAGAAAAAGCAAGTTTTCACCTACAGGTTGTTTATGGATGACGTACCAGAGGAAAACAATCATGACACATCCTGTAAAAAGTCTCTGATCTAAAAAATGTGGTTTGAATAGAGCGAATGTTGTGAACACCAAGTCTTTGACTCGACAGGATGACCATCACACAAGAAGAAGAGGAAGGAGAGTGGTTGTATGTTCAACGAAATGGTTCTTCCTTCCCATTTATACTGCGAAATCCAACAACCTGCTGTTACTTCGGCTTCCGATTTTAATGAAGGCCGAGAGTGGAAACGCTTGGGGAACCGAGAGTGTATTAATTACACTTGGGGGACCAAAGGCACAGTCGCGTTGTATATTTTAAGCGGATTCAAATGTATTTTAAACGATAAATTAAAAAGTTAAACAGAGAAGAAAATATTTAAACTGTAATAGATATATTTAAATATAAAGTTCAATATTTAAACAATAATAAGAAGTATATACATAATACACAATGCCTACTCGGCAACAGATTCATTGCACGATCTGTGATTGTGACCAGAAGCGTGGCAATGGCTACAAGGCACCTCACGGATCTCGGACGCTTACGACTCGATCCTCTTTCGTCTAGGATGCCCAGGTTACCTTCTTGTCTGTGATTTTTCGTCCGTCGTCACAGGTGGTCGCAAACAACAGCGGCATTGCAAGCCCTCTTGAACCCCACAATACACGCACTGAAAGAAAAGAATACACGTTTAAACACCAAATGAGAAGAAGAAAAAGAAGAACAAGAACAAGAACAACATGATATGAGCCTTCTAAACTTTGTTTGAGAAAAAGCAAGCAGGAGGCAAAAAAAAAATTGCAAAACTATGAATAAATTTCGGACATGATATGATTGGGCGCCATTTTTCCCTCCTTTTGCAAGGGCAAAAATGAAATTTCATATCATAAACCTACTTCAACTTACCGGCGGGGGGTTAAAAGGAATGTAAAATATAACGGAGGGTTGTCCGGGGTGTGTAAAAGTTGGAGGGGGTTTTTGGGAAGTTTTGAAAATTACGATAGATGAACAATAATTTTCCCTTTATTATTTAATAATATTAATTATTTAAATTATATCATGATTTTTCTATGGTCGTATTTTTATTAAAACCTGGTCTAATTCAACATGTTATTAGTGAAAAAAATAACTAACTTCATATCTTCATAACTCTATTTTTTATTGTCTAATTTAAACACAGTTCTAATCCTCATGGAAACTTGTATTTGGATGCACATCCATTGCTTATTATATATTTATATATACATATATATTCCACATCGTACAACTAGATTTCTACAACTCAAGTGGATGGGGCCTTTTTTTTTGTTTGTCAACATGTGTTGGATTCGATTCTTACCAAACACCAATTTTTTCAAAAAAATTTCTAAAATATTTAAATTAATAAAAAAAACCTCCAGGTTGATGGGCTCAGCCCGGCAGGTTGGCCCACCCGGGCAATGGGTTAGAAAATTTATGATCCGTAACCGGGACCACTATAATGCGAGCTGGTTATGGATTACCGGTCTGACCCATCGGGTCAGTTGAACCGACAGATTTGGATAGGCCGGTTCCTGGTTAGGCCAAAAGTCAACCCGTGTACCCCTCTCCCTCATTCAATAAGAAAGATTAAATTAACCTCCATTTATTGCTATGTAGTATATTAGAATTCAAATTTACAAAAAAAAAAGTTATATACAACAGTAATGCTTTCTTTAGCATTTATTCAGCAGAAAAAAACCTTATAGACATCCACAAAATTTAACCTTAAAAAAGAAACTTTAAAGTTTTCTACAAAATTCAGCCGTTAAAAAAATTTTAAATCACCCACAAAGTTACAGAGACCTCAAAGTCAACTGAAATTATTATTCTAATTTTATCTTATTTTATTTTTATTTTTTCATCTCTTTTATCCACCTTGGCAATTTAGACATATTAATATATAGGTAAATAAATATAAAAAAGACAACAAAAATAAAGAAGAGAAAAGGATCATCGCTGCAATGGCCAAGTCATTCAAGGTATTTGACTCTCATAAGGAAAATCGAGTCTTCAACTCTCCTCCAATACAAGGTCGTAACCTAAATAAGGTGTGTGTGGTGATTTGTCCATATTATCAAACAAATATATATATATATATATATATATTAAAAATTAATTTCACCATTACTCTATTAAGCCTACAACAAAAAAAATTATCAAAACAAAGATTTAATTTAGATCTTTTTAAAAAATAGTTATATTTTGCCTATAAATGAAATTACATGTAAATGGAATTACAGTGTAAGTGAAAATGTTGCATTTCAATTTACATCATTTCTGTTTAGTTTGCTGTAATTGGAAATGCTGCATTTACTTTTTGTTTGTTTGGTTTGATGTAAGTTAAATGATATGGTTACCATGTAAGTGAAAGGGTGAGATTACCCATATTATTATTATTATTATTATTATTATTATTATTATTATTATTATTATTATTTTAATATTTTTCATAAAAAATTAACTAAAATAATTATTTTCGTTAAATTTTTTTTTAACTAATTAGTTGATTTAAACTAACTTATTTCATTTTTTTCTATCTTATTATTATTTATTTATTTAATATTTTTCATAAAAAAATAATTTAAACTAAAATAATTAATTTCGTTAAATTTATTTTTTTAAACTAATTTATTTCATTTTTTCTATCCCAATGATTCAATCTAATGAAATTATAAAAAGATTAATTATTTGTTAAAATAATAATAAAAAATAATAATAAATTGGGCACAACATCATCATCAACAGCATGATGAAGAGCTAGAGGAATCAGAAGATCTAAAACAAGCTTTGGTTCATGCGACGACGGAGCTAGAATCAACCCGCGCCACTGCACGAGACCAGCTCTGGCGACTCAAATCCCAAACCATCCACCTCATTACAAACTTGTCTCCTTCGGTATCTCCACAATGAAATTGAAAACCCCATCATCGAAGCTCAACGGGATATCATGCCATGGCGAGATCTACAAACATTCCAATTTATTTGCCAAACCCCCAACACAACCAGAGACAAAGAGAGAACGGAACGGTAATCGAGGGCTTCAGGAGTGCCCTCCTCCTTGATCTAGACGTCTCCAGGTTTCTTAAGAGCCAAGCAAGAAAAGGGGTGCTACCGAGGTCTCAAAGAAAGCACGGTCCAAGGCCTCGCCGAGAAGGACAACGATATCTTTCAAAAGCCACATTGAGGGTGAAATCCATGGAAGACAGTGTTGATAGTGGTCAATCTAGCCACTATAGTTGTTGTTGTCACCATCGTTCTTTAGAGTTTTGATATTTCTATAAGCTGGTTTTCTTCGGAGAGCAATGAAAATGTTTGGAATGATGAAGTATTGAGAAGCATGGGGTGATTATAACGTTTGGTTTTTTTGGATTTGCAGGATTTCCACTTACAGCCAATTTAGCTGTAAGTGGAAACCCTGCAAAACAAGCCTTTCGTTTAAAATATTTTACATGTAAAATCAATTTTGCAGGCAATCAAACATAGTTTTACATGTAAAACTTTTTTGCATTACACTTAGTTACACCTATTTGCAGGTTTACCAAACATCCCCTTAGAGAACAAATACTCTTCAGTTTTTTAGTGGAAAGAATCTAATGGTTCTTACAAATTTACACCCATATTTAAAACATAAAAGAAACCCTCACAGTTATTAAGATCCCTAAGTACCAAATGAATTTAAAATAATTATAATTAAAATTTTCTTGCAATTACGTAACAGTGTTCGTCCACCCAATTAAAACTTCACAACTTACGATTGTTTTTTTTTTACAATAGTATTAGTATCTTTGTTAGCTAGCTACTACCTCCGTAAAATTCTATTTTTACTGCTAGTGGAAGTGAAGTCATAAATTTTGTTTATTCTCTTGCTTGGTATGGTGTAATTATTACATATTTTATTTTAACAAAAAATTTAGTTTAATAATTTAATAAAAAAAAATCACAACATGGATGGTTAACACCTCCGCTAAATTAATGATTAATAAATATATATATATATATTAAAAAATTATAAAGAAAAAAAAAAGTTTAAGGCCCCGTCTCCTCCTTGTGTCAATCGGCCCGCCGTTCCACCTCCGTCTCCTTTAGGGCTTGCTTGGGAGAAGGTTTTTGGAGGTTTTGTAAAGTAAAGTTATCTACCAAATCTTATTTGGATCTAGGGTTATATGGAGGGTAGGGTATGAGAGGGTTAAATAGAGGGTTGAGAAACCTCCATTTAGCCCTCATTTCTCAACCTTCCAAATTGGGGGGTTAGCAAGATTTTGAATTTTTCTTGGACCAAAATGCCCTCAATTTTTTCAAACAATTATATCTTTGTTTATTTAGGTTTAAGGATTTTTGAAAAATGCCCCAATCTCAACTTTTCTGGACAAAAATGCACTCAACCTTTCCAAACAATTACAAAAATACCCTCAAACTTTTTGGACAAAAATGCCCTCAATATTTCCAAACAATTACAAAAATACCCTGAATCTTTCCAAATAATTTTGAAAAATCATATTTATTTTTTTAAAAGCATATTTACGAGTAAGAGAATATTTATAATACTTATTTTTTTATATATCTTTTTTTTTTGTTAGTAGTTAATAATAATGTCTAACAATCTTGTTACAACATACTAAAAGGTATTTTAGTAATATTATCATAAAACCTTACCATTTCTTACCTTCAATCCAAACATTAGAAGCTTTGATAACCTCCATTTATCTTACCTTAGTCCCAAATAAGGTATAATTTAAAAACTCCACCTTTACTTACTAATACCCTACTCGATCCTCCTTTATAAACCCCTCTTTTCACCTCATCCAAGCAAAGCCTACGGCCGGCGTCCCTCCTGTCCATCATCTCCTTCGCCATTGATGGAGCTCTACGAGCAATGGAAATCCATCTTGAAGATCCAGAAGTTCAGGAGGATGGTTTCCTATGCCGGCTTCTACTGCTTCGTCACCCTCATCAGCTACGCTTACACCAGTAACACGTACTCCTTTTTTCCTCCATTTCATTCTGTGTGTGTGTGTGTGTGTGTGTGTTTGTGTGTGGGGACTCTCTAGGGCAATCTATCATCGCCCTCTCACTCCCTTCCTCTTTGTTTATGGAATTCCAGAACTAGGGCTGGCATGTCTAGAGCCGATCAGTACTACGCGGCTTATCCGGCGGGCATCGAGCTTCTCACTGATACGGCCAAGGTTTAGCACTTTGAATTGCTTTAATTTTATGGGAAAACCTTCCTTTTTTTCGTTGAATTAATTTCTCTTAGACAAAAATAGATTTATTTTTTTATTTTTTTTATTTTTTGTGAGTGGATATTGTTGATTTTATCTGTTAACTATGGTGTGTGCAATGCATATTGATCGAGTTTTGGGGGCATTCATTGATTTTGTTATGATATAGTTTTGTTGTGGAGGTGGTAATTCTATCTCTGCATCTATGGTATTATTTGATTTCAATTGTTTTTTTACTGCTTTATAGGTGTTGATATTCGATGAAATGGACTTGAATGGTAATAGCATGATGAAATAAATGCAAATGGTTTTGACTTAAGATTCACTCTTTCCAGTTGGGTGATTCTTAAAATTCACTTTTTCCTGTTGGCTGATTCAGTTGGAGCGCATCTGATCTTATTGCTTAAATTCCTGCTAGTGTTTGTCTCTTTTCAATTTGAAAAATGTATTCTTGACTGAAAATATGAAGAGATTGACATTGTGGTTTTTTTTTTTTTCTTTTTGTGAAATATTAATGAGGAACTCAACTGCTTGTCCTACCTTTACAGCTGTTTCTGTGTAGTAATTGGATATGTTTTCAATGAAGAAAAAGTGAAAATATATTGTGCCAAATTTGAGCTTTGTTTTGTTGTTGGCATGCTTGAAAGTTGAGTTAGGATGTAGATGGATTGAACTCGAGTGCTATTTTGTGTTATCAAACAAAAAGTAAGCATTTGCTTAATAAAACTGGATTCCTCTTATATGCTTTTCATGGAATTTGATGTAAAATATTTTGTTGCTATTGCCAGCTGTACAAGGCTGCTCTTGGTAACTGCTTCGAACAAGAGGAGTGGGGACCAATAGAGTTTTCTATTATTGCAAAGCATTTTGAACGCCAGGGAAAATCACCATATGCTTATCATGCTGTGAGTTGAATTTTAACCATCATTTGACAATCAGTTAGTTCTTGGTCTTATTGTGTGTTTACACTAAACTGTTATCTGTACACTTCCAAGAAATGACAAACAGTAAAGCACTTGATTGTTTCTCTGTACACTAGTTCATTCATGTCAGATCACATATGAGCTAAGTGCACCTGCTGTTTTTAATCACCCTAAAGAGTTCTATTTTGCCATTTAGACATAGTTACCTCTGATCAACTTTTTAAGTAGGTGGGAGAGAAGTTGTGGTCGAATGGGTTTTGTTTTGAGTAGGAGTTTGATTGGGATCACTTGTTTAGGCATAATATCAGCGTACGAATGATATATAATGTCAGAACCTACTGAAGGGAGCTCAACTATGTTATTCCCTTTGTTCTCAATGGTGGAAGATGGGCTTTTCATCCTGCATTTTAGATTATTTATGAACCACTGTTATTATGCCCCTTGTGTACATACATATTCTTACATTTTGTGATGCTTGTTTACACACATATGCATCTTTATGGGTATTGTAACATGATGGTACACCTGGTAATTTTTTTTTGGTATAAAGAGTATAGTTAAGGCATACATGTAGAAAATGAGACAAGTTGCTAATTTTGTTCCCTATCCTAGTCTTGCTCATATTCATTTTGCCTCTTGCCGTTAACCACACTCCATTTGAAGCAAATTGCTCCTACCAATAAATCTTATCTGATTCTGTTGCTACATCTTGTCTGCTAAATGGTGTTTGAATTTAAACATCATTATTTATCTTCCAGCTCGTCAACTAAATATTTATGCGAAAGATGGAACATTGGCATTACTTGTGTAATTAGTTAAAATTCATAAATTATTTTTGCCATAATGACCCAGAGCATAAGTCACACCCAACCAATGAAAAGAAGGCACCTCTCCGTACCTGCATTTTGGCAGGTCAGCTCAGGGTAGAACTTGCCAATATAGTGCGATAAACACTAGGAAATCCTTTCCTTATTTTTGGGGGTGGTGCAGGTCAAATTTTCTGCAAAACTTGCCATTGTTTGTAATATGCTTTGAAGTAGATCCTGCATAGCAATCATTGAGCGTTAGATGAATAGTATTGTTTATTTGTCCTTCTTTTGGAGTACAGCGACAATAATTAAATCAGTAAGTTTCTAAGAAATCCTCCCATTCAGAAGTCTCCTATTATCATTCTTGAAACAATCTATTGGACACAATTGTGACATCTTTTTTATCTTTCCAGCAATATATGGCACATCTCCTATCTTATGGGCAACTTGATGGAAGTGGCTAGCAACGACCCCTTTCTCTATAGATGGAATGATTCAAAGCTCGATTTAATCAAACCTAGAAGATGAAAACCATCCTATGGACTTTATTCAGGTCATGTTCCTGGCGAATCATAGAGCTGAACACCATAGCAGATGTGGAAAATAGCTCTTCTTTGCAACATTGTATTAATAGAGCTTTTCTTCAGAAATCAATATTATTGTCCCCAAATCTTGTGGATTTAATTTTTCTGCTTTTATGAAGAGCTATAAAAATGTGCTATATATTAATGTCTTCCTGATTCCCTGAGCATTGTTGCACAAGGGAAATAACTTGTGAAGCTTTGCGGGCAATCGTATCGGTGTAGATTCTCCCGGACAAGGAATATGCATCTTTATGTCAAACCTCTGATTTTAAAGCGAGGTCACCAGTAATTGGGAATTTTTTTCCCAGATAACTCAAGATGAATCTGCAAAAAAAATGTACAGATCTTTGTGTTTTTCTTTCCGATTTTTATCAGATACTGTTAGCATGAATAACAAAGCCATCTGGATTGTTGAAATCAACTGAATACTAGAACTATATACAGTATCAAGGAATATATCAAGTTTACAAAGAAATGGCATTAGAGAAAGGAACAACAATGCACAAGTCTGATGTGCAGTACAAACATGGATTTGTATCCTGCCATCAATGTACTTGGCAACCATTCCTAAAAAATTGATCAACAATCTGTGTTTTGTGTGATCCGAGATCGGAGACTGGGTTCATCAGCTCTGTTAACATTTCGTAACTGAAACCAGGACCATAAAAATCTCCGCATGAATGATCAAAAAAAGCTGGGGCCTTTTTAAGCACTTCAAGGGCTTGCCCAGTATATTCAATAGGTAATTTTATAGAAATTTAATTCTCATACACACCCAGTCTAGCGGCCTTTCGTGTGATGCCATCTAATGTGTCATCAGCATGCTCAGATATCGCATCATCCTGTGGTAGACCAGAAAATAAGATATTTATCCTTCACAAGGCAAGCAAGCATATTACTGATAAAGAAGACCTAAAATTGAGTTCATACTCTCATGGTTTACTGACTTTCACTTGTGAAAAGATTATTAGTTTGGAAGATAAACACAGAAATTTAAGGGAGCAATAAAAGTGATTTTCTTTTTATCCAATTTAAACATACCTTTGAATCCAATCTTTGTTTCACAATGACACATTTGGAAGCACTAATGCTGGCACTCTTTAACAAGCTTCGTTGGGCACTATAATTTGCTCCATTTACACCATTTTCACCAGGCTGTTTATGCTCAAATCCCTCGCCTTGCTTTGACCTTGGAGGGCTTTCTAAGATAGTACGCCCAACATTAGCAGCACTCCGCTTTTCAAAATCATCATCTCGATCGGCTATTTTATTTTCATCATTTGGCATGCATACCCTCTCCCTGATACAAGCAGTTATTGTCCCACATAAATTACTCCAAATATGTTTGCTATATCTGATGCCATGAGATTGTTGATTGTGTCGCAAAATAGGTCTTATTCCCAACAAGGATTACCTTGGCAAGGAGGCATGCTGCCGCTGAAGTGGTGTTTTTCTTTCCCCCTTCCCATAGTGCTCTTCAAGATGAGCAAATTGTCGCTTAAAACGATCAACTCCACTGTCAATAAAAAAATGGTAGGAAGATTTAAAAGTTAACATCGAACACAACTTGATTATACACACTTATTCTAAACACAAATAAGATGTGCCCATATGAATATATACATAAATGCACAGGAGATTAAACGTATATACATATACACCATTAGAAACATACAAATATTATTCAATTATAAGAGGTGCCAAGAGATACACAAGCTGACCCAATAAACCAACAAAATGAATCAAAGAGTAATAAATGAATCAGTATGAACCATACATAATGAGTAGTATGAAAAATTGCCCACTGAATATGCAGATGAATGCCAGACCTTGGATACATAAAGCCTGCTTGGTCTGAACCACGAAGATACTCCTGCAGCATCCGAGGGTGATACTCCAAAATCTGTTCACTACAGTTATTGTCAATGATGTGTGAATTTGATCATAATTAAGATGGCAGGAGAAAAAAAGGATTATCTGACATGCTCCCATACCTCTCTATAAATCAATTCTCGAACATCATCTTTTGTCAAGTTCCTCCTTTCAAACTCAAATTCAATTTTTGATATCGGTTGTGTGGATGGTTCAAGATCTTTACAGGCCAGTCCATGAAAGTATGGATCAGCTAATGCCTGAGAACAAATCTTGCATGGGTTTTAAAGAGCTTTATAAAGGCTCTCCAGTTAGATGCAAAGTGAACATGTTGAATAGGTCAAACCCAAGCTTAAGATAAGAATGAGAGATCCAGATTTATATATTCAGATCTATTTTATGAAATTAACCAATGAGGATTATTAGCTACTCTACCCCCCCTTCTTTTTTTTGATACTTTATGGGGCCAGTTCAACCCAAAAGCTTAAGCCAATTGGATGAGAGACCCACGCTTATATATTCAGATCTATATTTACTAAATAAACTGATATAGGACTACTAGTTACTCTAACATGTCCAACTTCATGACTTAACAAACACTTGAGAAAATGAAACTTACCTCTTCAGCAGTAGGCCGATCTTTAGGATCAAAGGCAAGTAGGCGCTCTAGCACGTTAAGAGCCAAAGGATCTACATCTGGGAACTTCTGCTTGAAAGGGATTGGTGGTTTCTTCCGCATATTGTTCAAGTATCTTTTTGCCTTTTCATTTCGGATCTGCAATGCAATTCGAAAGTGAACAATCAAAAGATTGACTGTTGTCTTGGATTACAAAGGAAGAATGAATTAAAGATTTTCTATTTACATCGGGTGACCAAAATGTTTTTAATTTTGTAATAAGAAAGAAGTATAACAGAGTTACTTCTTGTGACGAATAGGCAATTTTTAAGTAACAGCAATTGAAGGAACCCAAAGTTTGATCCAAATTATTGTCACCTTAAAACTTTAGCTCAACAATGTTTGATAGCTTAAACCATATGCAGCCAGGATGAAGTTCATGAAGAAATAAATAGAACAAAAATAAAAGTTATCAAAGGGATTTTTACACACACACACACACACACACACAATCCAATAGAGAACTAACCCTTGCAATAGATTCAGCTGAAGGAGTACCAAGAAGGTCGGTCATGATATCCAGCTGATGAACCACATTCTTACCAGGAAATATTGGCTTTCCTGTAAGCATTTCTGCAAATATACATCCTATGCTCCAAATGTCAATTGCAGGTGTGTACTGCAAAATAAATAAATGAACATTTCACAATTCATATAACTCGTAATGTACTGCTTTTGATTAACACAGATAAGAGATTATGGCATTATACTTCTTATGCTTTATAATTCCTACTTCAATTAAAAAAGGCAACAGACAATGGCATTATACTTCTTATGCTTTATAATTCCTACTTCAATTAAAAAAGGCAACAGACAATGGCATTATACTTCCTTTAAGAAATCTGTGGGTTGACAATGAGTGCAAAATGAATGAGAAGGGAAATATCACATCTCACGTTGTGTGAAAGAATAGCAAAAGAATCTACATGGCTTTTACACAGTTGTCCTCTGATTCAAGATGCTCAGACTTGTAAGAGTTTTTAAAAAATTACAAAAACAATCAGAGATTACAATTCCTACAGAAAAATCTCACCTTAGAGAAAAAGGAGCCACACAATTCAGGAGCTCGATACCATCTTGTTGCCACATAATCCTGCAGAAAGGATTACAACTCAATCAACATGGAGTGCCAAAGAAAATGGCGTATACAAATTTGGAAAACATTTTCACACTATTCATCTCTCAGAAAAATCTATTCTAAGTTTCTAACCGCCAAATCACTACTAATACAATGCAAGACGCTAAAAAGAGACAAGCATCATACAGTCCAGAATACTGCTGATGGTGAATCATTAAAAGATGCACGAGCAAGCCCAAAGTCACAAATTTTCAACTTGCAGTCCGCATTGGCTAGAATATTTTTGGGCTTTAAATCCCGATGGAAAACATTGGCTGCCAAGCCAAAAAGATGATTAGAAATCGTCAAAGTAATAATTCAAGGATGGAGAATCAGTTAAAACAAGGTATTAACCTGTATGGATATACTTCAGTGCTCGTAGGAGCTGGTAAAGGAAAAATTGATAATGCTCAGGGGTGAGATCATCGTTTGCCTTTATAACTTGATGAAGATCAGATTCCATCAGCTCAAAAACAACATAAATATCCCTGAATTCTCTCCTCGAAGGTGGAAGCATTATATGCTTAATCTCTACAATATCCGGATGATGAAGCAACCTGAGGAGTTTGATCTCTCTCAGGATGCGGGTAGCATCAGAAACATGCTCAAATACATCACTGATCCTCTTGATAGCCACCTTCTCACCAGTATGGGTATCAATTGCAGCTCCCACTACCCCATAGCTTCCCTTGCCAATCACTTCTTGAATCTGGTATTGGCTTGCTTCTCCATATTCAGTGAAAAACTCAGTGTCAACCATCTTGTAAATAATTCAGAGAGTCAATAACCGTTCAAAAATCATCATATAAAGAAAATTGCAGCAACAAAAGAAAGTTAAAAACAAACATAGATATCCATAAAGAAATCTATCCTCTGAGTCAATGCAACATAAATCTAAAATGCCATTCCAAGTGCATGAAGAAAAATATTAAGTTTAACTTCATGTATAGGAGGGGCTTCGGCATTGAATCAGTACAGATGAAAGCTCAAAGCTGAACTTTGATATGAGAGCCTTAAATCATCGTATAAACAGAACAGCAGCAATGTATCAAGAAAGCCATTTTTAGAGCCAACGCTATATAAATCTACAAAACATTTGCAGTGGTGAATCAAAAATATGGATTTTAATCTGTGTAATCAGTAAGGATGAAAGCCTTGAGCTAAAGTATAATAAGAAAGTCGATGATGAAAGCAAAGATAAAGACCTTTGACTGTAAACATTAGATTTTTTACCCCGAAATCATGCAACCACCTCAGAGACTGAAAACAATAGATCTCACCTCCCTCCAAATACCAACACCAATCCCAATCACCCTAAACAAAAGAATCCAAAAGGATAAGAACCAAATCCCAACTCTCCCTATGGGAACAACGTTATCAGAGAAAACTCCGACCGAAAATTAAAGATCCAAGAAAAAAAAAACACCACAAATGACGAGACCACCGGAACGCACCCCGAGTAATCCAAAAGCTAGAAACTTTTCCCTATTTGAGAGATAACAAGATATGAAAGAAGTGAAGAAACCTTCTTGTGAGATTCGAATGCGGCCACACACGAGAGCTTGGGAACTCGAATGGGGCTGAGCGTGGAGAAGTCAAAGCCCTCGCCGCGAGGCCCGGTCAAGGATGTGGCGCCTCTGGGGCGATGGGATCGGCAATGAAACCAGCGGCGCCAGACGAAATGGCAGCCCCCGCATGGTTCCCTGGCATCGAGATCGACGCTCTCGCGCTGCGTGACACCTCTAGAAAGCCCCGTTGGTGTTGCGCGCGCGCGCGAAGCGTTCGATGGCGGCCATGCGCGTGCGCGTGGCCCTGTGTTTATTGTTAG
>NC_052474.1:7513954-7519294 GCF_009730915.1 Dioscorea cayenensis subsp. rotundata
AGTGGCGGTACCTCGCCGGAGATATCAGGGAAGTTGTTGGTGCCCTTGGAAAATGATACGAGTTTGCAACCTAGGATAGGTAAGTCTTATTCTGAAGCTCTTAGCTCGTCGTCGGGGGAGCATTGTTGCCGGATGGATGCGCAGGGAGAAGTGCAGAAGAAGAACATGTTGCTCTCGGGGGCGAAAAGGCCAAGATCTCCTACAGAGTCTTCGTGTGGGAGGTGCTTCAGAAGGACGCACAAGACGGCGGACTGCCGACACCAGGTTGTTTGTCTCCGCTGCTCGGGGGTTGGTCATGTCGCTGCTAACTGTAGGGCTGAACTTCGTCGAAGTCCCAAGAGGAACCGGGTGCATGTGCGCACTAAACGGTCGTCGGATAGGATGGAGCAGAGTCGGGCGGCCCCTCCGGTAGTTCATGCGCGGTCACCTCCCCGTCCTCATCCTTCATTGCCCTGGTGAACGTCTTTATCGCTTCCGTTATCTCCTGAGATTACTGCGGTTAGGGAAGAGCTGTCTAAGGTGGTGGTGATGATTCTTACTTCGGGATATGTGACGGTCTCGGCTCTGGAGGAGATAATTCCGTCGATCATCAACTGCACGATAGCTGGACCCCTAACTCCACTGAATGATGCCTCTTACTTGATTCCCTTGATTAGTCGTGCGGAGGTGAAAGATGCCTGCAAATTGGATGCGGTGACTTTCGTGACCAAGGATGGCAGATGCTCGGCGAGGCTAGCTCCATGGTCGGCTGAACTGGGGGCGGTCGATAGAGCTTCCGGGGAGGGACAGTGGATTCGAATCTGGAATCTCCCATTACATGGTTGGTGTTGGAGTATTATACTAGAAGTTCTGAAGACGGTGGGAGAACTGGTTTCCTTGTCACAGGAGCTCAAGACCAACAAGTGTTTCGTCTTAGCCCTGGGTGTCTGCTAGCGGAGAAAGGAAAACGTCCTGTTGTTGCTAGCGACTCGAATGGATCGATGGGGCAGGTTGAGCATGGCTCCCGCCCTGCGTCTGGGTCTAGCGAGGCTCTGAAGGAGAAGGAGAAGTGCGGGGAAAGTTCGAACATAGTTGAGGAAGCTAGGAAGCTTGCCTCTCGACCTTCTAGTGCGATGGCGGTCTCCTCACAGAGTGAGATGGCGGCGACCTCGATGTTGGTTGAGTGTGGCTCCCATGTTAGGCCGTTGGTTCCATCAGGTCGTTCCCTGCCGGCCAAGGGCACTGTGGTTGAGCAGAGCTCCCACGTAGCCGGAGATAAGGCTCCGACGAGATTACTGGTGCGTAAGCCGCTGGTTCAGGAGGCTCCTCAAGGACGGACCGACGGTCACTCAAAGGTTGGTACGGAGATGAAAGGACGTGACGGGAGGTCATAGGGTACTCTGGGGAGGGGCTCGACGCGCTACGGTGTCGACGTTTGGTTGGCCCGTAGTCAAAATAAATCAGACATGGGTGGCGCCCAATCTAAGGTGATCTTGGATAATGTTAGAAAGTTGGGAGACACGAACGCTCGTTCGTCCGAGGTTTGCATGGCCACTTGTGTGCCTAAGAGGGGAGGCAAGTCGCATGAGAAGAATGCTGGGCCAGATTTCGTAGATCCGTTGTCTCTGGAGAGCGGGCCGCGGTACATGGTTGACCCTGACCAAGTTCCGATGGACGATACAAGAAGTTTGGATCCCATTTTCATGTGTGAAGTGGGCCCAGTATGGGCCGAACGTTGTCTCCTGATCCTCCTTTTGTGCAAGTCGGTGGACCTAATTTGTTCTTGAACCGGAATGATGGGGAGATGAATGAGATTAGTGGGCCTGTCAGGGATAAGACTGCAGAGTCTCTTGATGTTGGGCCTTGGGTCAAGGTCTGTGAATCCTTGGATAATGCTATTTCTGGGTCTGCTAGGCTTGATAGGGGGATGGATGACGCTCTTGATCAGGTGGATGTGGATGTGTCAAGGTTAGATGAGGATGTTGCGGCTGAGAACAATATTAAACCTGATATTGCCTCCCTTGAGGGGTTCCAATGGCAATTCCTAGCAAATCAATGGGTCCTCATTCCATGTTCTAAGACCAATGTGAAAGATAAAGAGGTGGAAAACTTGGTTAATGTTGTTGAGACAGAAGACCTAGATGAGGAATACGGTTCTGATGAGTCTATTACTGAATTTGAAAGATCATTGAAGGATATGTTGCCAGGATTAAAGGTTGGAAACTCTACTTCGGTCACGGGATCAGCTTTGGGTACTAGGAAGAGTGAGCGATCCAAGAAACCATCGACCAGATGGAATGAGGAGGCTGGGTTCGTGGTGGAGCCACCCAGATCGACTAAGAAGAGGGTTTCTCGTGATGATTCCTCTGAAGGTATGCCTCCCAAGCCCCTTCTTATTTCAGATTGGTCCAATTCTCAAATTGTTAGTTATTGTTCTGCATGTGGTATTTTGTTTGATGATTCTTCTTTACATAAGGATGCATGCTTAGATTACATTCGTCAAGTAGAAAAGATCCGATCCCAGTTGAGTGATAATGCTCAGGGGAAGCAGGCGGAGACCTCCACTGGGGTCCGCGGTCTCTAGATTGTTTATTTATGAATATTATCACTTGGAATGTGAGGGGGTTGGGAAAGCCTGCTAAGCGCTTCCTTGTTAAAGATTTTTTGAACCTTCATTTTGCTGACGTATGCTGCTTACAAGAGTCCAAATTGGATTTCATTACGGAGGTAACTTGGAGGGAGATTGGTGGACCCCGGTTAGACAAATTTATGTTTCTCCCTTCGGTTGGGACGTCTGGCGGTATTATTATCGGTTGGAATAGTGGCCTTCTTTCCGGTACTGTAGCAAGTCGAGGTACCTTTAGTGTTTGCATTGACTTCTTTTCCAAAAGGGACAATTTCAACTGGAGATGTACAACGGTGTATAGGCCTAATGCGCGGCATCTTAAGGCGGCCTTTTGGGAGGAGATTCGAGGAGGTGGTGTCCCTCCTGAGATACCTTGGGTGATCTGTGGCGATTTCAATGCCATTATTTCACTGATGGATAAAAGTGGGGGATTGCCGAACATAACGGACATCCGTGATGCGTCCTCCTTCATGGAAGACTTGAATCTTTTTGAACCTCCGGCATTTGGTAGAAGGTTTACGTGGTCAAATGGGCAGGTGGAACCCACTTGGGTAAAGCTAGACCGATTTATTGTAAATAGAACTTGGGCTGAGCTCTTTCCTAGAATGATTCAAAATTGCCTTCCTAGGCTAGGCTCCGATCATGTCCCTATTAGACTTGAGGTAGGAATGCACTGTGCTAATCCTAGGCTCTTCCGTTTCGAATTAGCTTGGACCACGGTGGATGGCTTTACCAGTTTGGTGTCCCAGTGGTGGACGAGTTACAACCCGGAGGGGTGTGGGGCTTTTGTTTTAGCAAAAAAATTGGCCTGGCTGAAGGGTAAATTGCGTATCTTGTCTAAGAAGAGTTTTGGCTCTATTAAATTACGCAAGTTGGCCTTGCTTCAGGAATTGGAGCTCCTGGACATCATCAAAGAAACAAGGACCCTGTCTTCTGAGGAAGCTCAGACAGAGTTTGGTTTGTGGGAAAGTTTAGGGGAGATTCGCAAGCAGGAGGAACTGTATTGGAAACAACGTTCCAGACTTCGGTGGCTCCAGGAAGGGGATGAAAATACTAAGTATTTTCATTCGGTGGCTAACGGCAGGAAAAACTCTAATTTTATTCCTTTTGTCACGGTTGGTAATCAGACCTTTTCGGAGGCGGGGGATATAGGGAAAGTTTTCGAATCTCGCTTCCGTGCTTTGTTCGGTCAAAAACGGCCTTTTTCGTTTCAAAGTGGATCTTCATAGGCTCCTGTTTCACAAGGAGAAGGTTGATTTGTCCCTCTTGGAGCAACCTTTCACCTTAGAGGAAGTCAAAAAAGCGGTTTTTGACCTAGGTAGTGACAAAGCGCCGGGCCCTGACGGTTTTCCTATGCTGTTCTTTAAAACCTATTGGGAAATTGTCAAAGTTGAGGTTTTGCATCTTTGTGAGGATTTTTTTTCCGGGAAGGCAAACTTAGAGCGGATCAATTGGGCAAGTATTGCGCTCATTCCTAAGAGCTCGAGCCTGGCAACTTTGAATGATTATCGGCCGATTAGCTTGATTAATTCATCCCTGAAAATCATCTCCAAGATCTTGGCTACTCGTTTAAGTTCGGTGATGGATAAGTTAGTTGATAATGTCCAGTCGGCTTTTCTAAAACGGAGATGCATTCTAGACAACATTGCCAGGGCGGAAGAGCTCTTATTCAGTATTCACAAGAGAAGATTAGATGGCCATGTTCTTAAAGTGGACTTCGCTAAAGCCTTTAATTCCGTGGACTGGGACTTCTTGGTTGATCTGCTGAAAGTCAGGGGTTTTGGGACTAGATGGATAGGATGGGTCATTTTGCTCCTGTCTACCTCGAAAGCTTCAATTCTCATCAATGGTTCCCCCAAAGGATATGTAAGATACCAGCGCGGTCTTAGGTAGGGGGACCCTCTCTCGCCTTTACTCTTTATCCTGGTCACGGATGTTCTGAGTGCTATGTTTGAGAATGCGCTTAACTCGAGTATTCTAATTGGTGTTCTTATTGGGGAGTTTGGCAGAATGTGTAATTTACATTATGCGGATGACCTTCTGATCCTGACCACTGGTGGGGCTGAAGATCTGCGAGTTATTAAGTTGATTTTGATGGTGTTTGAAGGGCTCTCGGGGTCTGGAAACCAACTTTGCCAAGACATGTTTATTCTCTACAAATTTAAACCAGACTCCTGCTGAGGATCTAGCTAAGACCATGAGCTGTGATGTGGGCTCTCTTCCTATCACTTATCTTGGAATTCCAATTTCTGGTAGGCGCCCCTGTAAACAAGACTGGAGGAGCTTGACTGAAAAAATTAAAGGCCGGCTGGCTTCTTGGAAATCGAATTATCTTTCAATTGGAGGCAGGCTTACCTTACTTAATTCAGTTCTCTCCGCTGTTCCGACGTATTGGATGTCGTTATTCCGTCTTCCCAAGTGGGTCACTAAAGAAATTGACCGGGTTCGTCGTGATTTTTTATGGTCTGGGCCCGACATTGAGAAACCTAGATGTCGTCTTGTTGCTTGGCAGAATATTTGTCGCTCGAAGGAGCAAGGGGATTGGGGTATTTTGGATCTAACTTCCTTTAATCTCGCTTTGCTCGGTAAATGGAGATGGAAGTTCTTGATGGACTGGAAGTGGAGCTGCGCGAAGGTGCTACAATTTAATTATAATAAGCCTACCTGGGACTTATTCTGCCAATTTCGGGGTAGAGTTTCCTTCTTCTGGTCGGGAGTCCTGAAATGTTTAGAGG
>NC_052474.1:7520294-7537295 GCF_009730915.1 Dioscorea cayenensis subsp. rotundata
CAGTTACGTATTGCTGTAATAACAAAATATAAGTGTTTTACACTATTTGTGTACTTTCATTACAAAATATTTTTGAGCAATCATGGCCAGTAAAAGTCATGTATCCTCATCTTCAACCCTCTTGATCTTAACCATACTTCAAAATCTGCAAAAACATTAAACAAAATCCAATCTTTATTCAATCAAACTAATCTTTATTTAGTCAACTAAATAAAACTTGCACACAATACACTAATTTTAAAAAAAAACTTAATTACAAATCTAATATTTTCAAATGGCAGAAAAAAAAACAGGCAAGCAAAGAACAAACAATCTATTAACAACAATCAATGCACTTATTGAACCCACAATATGTTTAACTTTATAAGTATTTACATTCAAAAGATAGTATCCTCCATTGGTAGCTTCTGAAATGACAAGATAGTTTTATATTCCTTGAAAATATTATAAACAATTAAAAAAAATAACTAATCTTATATTAGAACAACCTCAACCAGAGAAGTCAGCTAGAAGTCATAACATTAAAAAATTATTGGCTTTAGAAACTTGATAAACCAATAGTGTTTTTTGGGTTTGCATCTAATAGCTATGTTCCCTGCACACTGTCTAAAAAATTTTCCAAGTATTACCAGGAAATACTACAGGATAATGATGCTCAGTTAATTCAGTACACGTATGTGACAATCTTCAATAGAAATAAACTTGTGTGCATCCATCGTGCTTACCATGTCGAGTCTTGTAGAATTACAAGTGAAACTAAACCCTAATCTAACACCTCATCATGCAAATCTGAGCAAAGAAATGCTGAAAACATACATATTCCAATAAAAGCAAATTATTTATCACTTCATTACGTGCAAACTATCGGGTAGTGCTCTGTGGATGATCAGGGTTTTTGCTCCTTTGGGTGTCTAGGAAATCATCAAAAAGATACTAGGTGATCCACAGGCGGTGAAAAGAATATATGACATACAGCAGCTGCATGAATATTCCAATTGCATAATATATGTTAAAGCATGAAAACTAAGTATTTCGAAAGAAAACAGAGCAATAAGCTACTGGTAAGAATAGAACAACAAGGATAGTCATCATACGTCCAACGAAAATCAATTAAGACATATTTGTAAACTCAAGCGGATGAGGCGGCACAGCGAGGAAGGAAATGAAAATTTTCAACAATCTTCATCAACCAACAACCTTGGTCTACTTAACTCCCAGAGAGAGAGAAGAAGAAGGAAGATAGAAGCCTGTCGAAGGTATAGTATTTCACAGATTACGGTGAAGATTATCACATGGTATAATGTCTTTAACCCAAAAGAAACAAACTATCCACTTTCAGCACATATGTTATTATAATCATATAACAAGAGGCACTAGCGATGGAGCATGCAGAGATGTTCTAATACAAAATGGCTTTCTGGTGAGGATCTTAGCATATAAGTATTATTCGGTGATCATTATTAACAGAGTGGCATGACCACACCCTGATAACAAAAGTTAGTCGCGTGAACATACAAATCATGTTGTGCCGTGTGATCGGTCACATGTCCCTGACCCGGTAACCAATAAGGATAAAATATATTTTCTTGCATCAAAACATGATCACTAATTGTGGAGAATTGGTTTCATGCAATCATATCTGACAGAAAACTCATCCAATATAGAAAATTATTGGTATTTTGCAAAAATGGAAGGAAATGGCAAGAAAAGGATACAAGCTGTAAGTTTGTAACGGAGAGGTCACTTATTTAAAGCACATAGGATGGTGTGTATACGTATGTATTAAAACATATTTTCAAAATCAAAAAGACATATTCTTTAGTAAGATATATATATATATATATATATATATAAGCTAATAAACAGTCTAATTTTGTAACAACTGAATACATAAAAAAAACATGAGTATCATTATCAAGACTATATTAAAAACCAAGGAGCAATTCTTCAAAATTTAAAAAGTAAGATATTGTCTCTTTCAAAACTCGAGGAAACAATGAAATAATTTCCTTCAAAGTAACCCTAATTCAACTAAAAGTAGCGATTGCCTCCAGGCACATATAGGCGGACATTGCCACCGAAGTATATAGATAAACATGACCAAAATGCATCAGCGATGATAACCAAGCTGAGAATAAACTGGGATATTAAAATGACTACAACTTAAAAATTGGAAATAAAAAGTTCCATTTCTTCCTGCGTGACACGAACATAATATCTAAATCACACATGGCAGTATTGGCATGAATCTTTTCATTAAGCCAAAGAAGAAGACTTCTGACAACCTAACTGATGAAACCTATCCTATGAATTTGAAAAGTACTTTCAGGTTTTATTGGTCTTTACACAGTTTCTGTTGGATACTAAAATGGTAAACATGCATAAAATTTAGTCTACCTTAAGCATTCTTTGTAGCAGACAACTGCCGCCCGATTATGTCTAGAAATCCGATAAAGCTTCCCCATTGTTAGATGCATTCTCAGTGTTCTTACTTTGGATGGGATTCCTTCCATCTGCCAAGAGAAAAGGACTTAACAATGCTTTTGTTCAAGCAATGAATCAAGCAGATATAATTATCCAGATTTAAAATAAGGAGAAATCCAATGTCTTTAAATTATAATACTGAAACTATAGCAGCAAGAGCAAACCAAAAACATAAATTGTTCATTATTTTTTTATTGAATTCCATCATGTAAATATATTCTATAGATGATAACCAATTATTAAGTATCTAGATCATTTTGCATCAGCAAAGGATCACATTTCGCTTTTATGCAAAGACGAAACTACCCAATAACATGGGACAAATTTTGGTTGAGATAAATGAGGAACATATCACAATGATTAATCATTAGAATCAAACTGAGCGTCTACCATCTCCAATATATGATAAATATATTTTAAAAAATTGGTCCTTATACATTAAATGATTGATCTGAATCAAAATAGCTAAAAGTTTAGACTACACCATTAGAATGCATAGTTTATACATGCACCAGTTAAATCTGGTTTCCTATATTGCTTCTTGGAATTATCCCTTGAAAAAAAATAGACAACCATGACCATCTATATGCTATGCTACAAACTATACGCATGAAAATTAACATAAAGACCAGAAAAGTCTTCTGTAGGAGCCAAGCTTACAACACCTTCAAATGTCAAGCATTTTAAATGATATATGAATGATATGAAAATATCTATATGTCCACATGCAAAACAATTCAAGCATTAATTCTACTTAACTTTTAGAAGAAAAAAAATGTATTTCTCATGCGCGTTCTTATTAAAATATAAACGGAATAAAGAATTCATAGGAACAAATTGATGGGCAGTATATCAAATCAGTTACCAAGAATATAATATTAGGTACAAACAATAATAAGTAAAAAAAGACAAAGTTAAAAGGAACCTCAGCAAGCGCAGCACGATTCTCATTTAATGCACAATGGTAAAGAGTGATCTTGAATTTCACCTGCAAATCATGCATAACACCCGAGGGAAAACCTTCCACCAATAGTTTAAAAAATAATAATAACAATAATGACAAGAAGCCAAGAGGAATCTACCTCATTTTCATTAATTGCTGACATATTCAAAGAATTTGGTGAAGAAGATCTGCTGATGTGGATAAAGGAACTACGAAGTTAGAAGTTTGCTTACTGAACAATTTTGCAATGTTGCAATGCTTGTTTGTACAAACTCACATCAATGAACAAATTAGACCCAAAACAAGACTCGTTGTAGAATTACACAAGCACTAGTAGGAAGGAAAAGTCTGAGTTGACTTGATGGATCATATGAGATGAATGATCTGATAAAAGCATAAAAGAAACAAAACAAGAAGCCTATGACGCAATTTCAAAGGCAAAGGAATAAACATGCAACCAAGCAAAATGAAAAGCAACATTATGAAATATTAGTCATAGCTGGTGTCTAAGATTGTCAAAGAAACCATCAGATCCCAAAAGAACAATCCATTGTACTTGACTCCAACATCGTTAGTCAATAATTTTATCTTCTAACCTTAGTATGGAAATAAAGGATGTTTCCTTTTATGCATATGCCAAGCTACTATCCTACAACAAAGCTGTTGGACTTGGGAGCAAAATTTTCAACAAAAAATAATCCAAATTTGCAGATCACATTTCTGTATTTTCAAAAGATGCAACAGTACGTAGGTTTTCCACAAAACAGAATAAAAATTAAAAAAACAATATTTGTGGGCTTTTGGCAATCCAGCTAATAATTGACAATTATCATCCAAAGAGAAATAAGTTATAAGAACATTGTAAACATATCAAAGTGCTTACCAATGCCCTACGGTATTCTTTCTCCCCAAATAAAGCATCACCTTGAAGCACCTGCAACAAAAACATGCAATTTCAATCATCCAAAATCAAGAAAACACTCATAGGAAAAAAAAAATTCAATAGCTTCATGCTTGGGCAAAATGGATCATCCACAAAGACAAGATTTTACTTCAAGGAATGCACAAGAAAAGCTACAACAAGTAGATGGAATCCTTTTGATATTGGAAGAAAATTACTGGAGAAAAGTCTAGTATCATCACAAAAAACCACTCACATCAAAGGTTGGGGAAAAATAGTAACTTGTGCAAAAAAAAGGGCCAATTTTTAAATTATAAGGCAAAATGATAAAAACATAACAAGAGAAAAAGAAAAGATGCAAATTACTTATAAAAATAAAATTAAATCATAAAATGCAAAATGAGAAGCAAACAATCAAAACAAAAAAGAGAACTAGAGAATTAATCTAAGCTAATCAGCAAACAATATGAGTAATAAAAATAAATAAATAAAATGCAAAAATGCAAAATGAGAATAATAAGATCAAAACAAAAAAAAGGGAACTAAAAAATAGCTCTAGGAGAATAATCTAACAAGATAATAAAACAAAATCATAAAAATACAAAACGAAAAAAAAAATCAAAACCAAAAGGCAAACCAGAGAATAGATTTAAGTTACTCATCAAATAAAATGAGTTTTAGCAATTAACGATGATGCCAAATGAAGAAGCACATGTTGTCCACATTTTCATAAGAAAACAAATTAATCAAAGGAAAATAAATACATGCCGAAGTCAGAATAGTTGGCAATATTGTCATGCAGAGACTTACCGAGTTTTTCAGACCTTTTAGGTATGGATTTGATTCAGATTTGTTGGTGCATATGAAACAAGAAAAGCAGCCCAGCTCAAAGTTTTGCATGGATCATCTTAGCAAACATGACAGCTACAATTATGATTATCACAGATAATTGACAAGGAAAATATTAGCATGTAGTTGCCACCTTAACAAAAAAACAATGTCAATCAAGTATATCTCAAATTCTTGAACAGAAAAAACAAAAAAATTTTAAAGCCTATGTAATTTCATTACAAACAAAAGATTTATGCAATCAAAAATAGGCAAAGTGAAAGGTAAAAACAGGTTTTTAATAGAAAATGACAAAGCTCTACAACAAGTAAAACACAAAGGCAATTCGGTGTTCTAATACACACACAAACACACACACACACACACACACACACACACACACACACACACACACACACACACACAGAGAGAGAAAGTAATAAGCAAATAAACAAAGAAGAGAAGAAGCAACAACCAAGATAAAATCAAATCTTGGCATATTGAGGAGCCTAGCAAACCAAAAACTCATCAATAAAATGAGTACACCTGAAAGAACAAAAAAACAAATGAAATCAAGAAAATACGTTCAAATTCATCCAAAAGAATAACACCTGCAAACAAACAAGTGTTCAATCCATAAGAAACCTCAATCAGATCACAATCTAATTTCCTCATATATAATATGAAATTCAACAGGTAATGAATGTTTCTTAAGGGATTATACAAGAGCTTGGACTATGTCATAGAAGCCATTGCCAAGAAAACAAACATTCTTGCAAAAAAAAAGAGAAAATTAAATAAGATGTCCAAATTCTTGACTACTAACAACAGCAACAAGTAGACACAAGATCAGTCCACAAGAAATAGAGCATAATTTTTCCACTAATGGTTTGACATTAGGAGCAATTGAACTGTCACAAAGACCATTTTCAAGAAAAAAAAGCACCCTCAATAAAAAAAACAAAACAAGAAAATAAAAAAGCAAACAGACTAAGTCATAGAGAATTAACAAGAAAATCTTCAAATTCTTGAATATCAACACCATATACAACACTAGCAATCAGTTGACAACAAACCTAATTGTGAATACAGAATCATTTAAGAGTGAACGACAGTTTATTGAGAGGATTAAAAAGCAAGCAGACTTAAGTCATAGCAAAAGAAGAAAAAAAAACATAAATTCAGGAAAAGGGATTTAATTCGTGCAAATAAGCAACTCACAAGAAACTTAGATCAAGAAGCAGGGTTTCTTGCAAGGCCATTGTCAGGAAAACAACAAAACCAGCACAACATAAGCCCTAATCATATCAAAACAATAAAAAAGGCATAAACAGAGAGAAATCTTGTGAAGAGGGCAACCTCATGGTGACAAAGTGGGCTAGGCAGGCATTGAGAGCTTCGGGAGTGGGATTCACCAAGCACTTGGAGCTCAGCAACGACTCAGCGAGAGGAGAAGAGTAGCACACAGGCTCCGAGGAGACGCTGTAGATCGTTCTCCGTTGGAATGAGGCCGTGGAGAAGGAGGTGATGAACGAAGGTACCATCGTAGAGCACCTTGTAGGGTTCACAGAATCCAAAGCACGCTAAGTAGAACCTCACCGCCTTGCGGTGCCTCTTTTGCTTCTTCACCCTCATTGATGGAGCTCACCGGATCCCTAACCCTTTCTCACGCGGAGGTGAGACAGGAGAGTAGAGGGTTTTGCCGTTTAGATCAGAGGTGAGGTGGTCTTCGAGTGCGCGGACTTTCTCATCGTCGGTGAGGGATTCTAGGAGGGTCTCGGACTGAGAGATGGGGGCGGTGGCGAGGGATGGTTTGAGAGGGCGGCCGAGGAGGACAATGAGGGAGAGAAGCGAGTTGCCAGGTGCGTAGGGGATGAGGGTTCGAGAGGGTTGTCATGGGGGCCGGGAGTTTGAGGGTGGCCCTAAGAGGGTTAGAGGGTTTGGAGAGGCGGGCACGTAAGAGGCGAGGGCGGAGGAATTAGGGGAGAGAGAGAGAGAGAGAGAGAGAGAGAGAGAGAGAGGATGGTCTTTTTAAATTATTTTTTAAAACTAAAATTAATGCAGAGGGGTTTAACTAAACCGACTCTAGAAATTAAAAATCCTATTTATTATAGAGGTGGTTTTTTAAAACCCTTCTATTTAATTGCCTCTAAAGCCCATAAATGACGTAGTGAATGCAGGAGCTTGTTTGGTTAAGCTTAACAGGAGGCTCTTAAGCTGTGCGGTGGCATTCAGGCCATTAGAAGCTGGGAAGTCATCTCTTGAACAATAGCTTTTAGTGATGGATGTACTCGGTTCCACTCGAGATTCCGAGGAAAAAGGTGTGGCTTCATACCTTATCCATGCAGACTAGGAGCCAAATATCTCCATCTATTTGCACTAGTGCAACATAGCAGTGATGTTTGCCAATATGAGTGAGTCAAGCGATTCGCATTCTTTAGTGGTTAAATCGAAGAACACTGCGAAGAGCATACAAGCTTTTGAAGATATTAAAGCTTGGGATTTGAACATAAGAGGGGTAGTTGGAGCCTCTCAGATTAATCGGGACACCACTTCCATCGGCCTTGTTGAAGTGGTGTTCTCTTTATCATTGATCATCGAGAAGCCATTAGTGTCTGGTACTCAAAGAAGTTGACATCGGAGTAACGTAGCTCATGCAATCATACCATAGTGATGGCTTGTTTTGAGCTTGGGCGCTATCACGTGATGTCATTAATGGCGCTTTGAATGCAAAAGCTTTGGCATCTGGGCTTATGGGAGGTCTCCAAAGGTAAGTAGAGGCCAAGACGGTGGTCTGAGCCTCACGCCATCTGCTTTCTATTGATGGAAATGGACGATGAGGATTTGTCTTTGAGGGTGGATAAGATGGAGTTGAGGTTGGTGGAGAAGGGGCTGTTGTCTACGTATTTGGTGGTGCCACAGCTGGCATTGATTTGCTTGTTAGTGAGAGCTTCTATGGCAATGGAATGGAGAAATGTCCATTGGATGACAAAGTAGAAGAAGCTAAATATTGTGCAGCGGTGGAGAAGAAGAAGATGGCCATATCTTTTCATGGTTTATGAGGTATGAGATAAAACTCTGCTGGTTATATATATATATATCTGTGTGTGTATAATATTATTTGATGTCTGGAACTTCTGTTGATCTTTCTGGTTATTCTTTTGTCCCAACAATAGTCTTGATAATGTCATTCGACTCATTCCGCAACTGAGTCAATCCGGTTGGTGATATGGTGCAATGAAGTCATGCATACTTTTCTCTGTTTGTTCTCTTTTGTGCAATATAATGCGCTTTCTTTTGTCACTTTGAAAAGGCCACGGATAACTTTCTCCGTTTATTCTATAGACTTAGTCAGATCACCTAACCTACAAGATTTCAATAAAAAGCTTGACTTGGCAAGTGATGGTAGAAACCGGGTCTCTACAAGAAATGTTGTTGATGGAAGATCATTCAATTTAACTACCTAAAAGCAAAAGGTATAATATCCTAGTTGGTCCCTCTACTTTTCTCTCTCTTTCTTTTTTGTCCCTTTATTCAGAAATGCTCCCAATTAGTCCCTCTACTTTTGAAAATGTGCTCATTTAGTTAAAATACTCCCAACCAGTCCCTCTACTTTTAAAAATGTGCCCACTTAGACTCTCTAAGTGAGCACATTTTTAAAAGTAGAGGGACTTGTTGGGCTCTAAGTGGGCACATTTTTAAAAGTAGAGGGACTGGTTGGGAGTATTTTAACTAAGTGAGCACATTTTCAAAAGTAGAGGGACTAATCGGGAGCATTTATGAGTAGAGGAACCAAAAAGGAAGAGAAAGAAAAGTGCATGGACTATTTTGGTGATTATACCAAAAGCAAAACTCTTTCTAGCCATTTCATCACTCACCACCTAAAAAAAAAATATTTTTTGAGCTGATATTTCTTTTTTCCTCCCAGTTGGTAGAACTTGGATTTCCCCTATTGTCAAAGATAGACCTTATGTTTCTTTCTGTTTTTTTTTTGGGTCAAATAGTATAAAAAGCCAAAACAAAGACTAAGCTATGAAGGATAAGTTGTGTTGAAAGCACAGGTCTTCAAGCCAAGAAGGTCAGTCCATGCCCTGAAAGAAGAGGGAGAGACCATGGTGATGGCGGCCATGGTTCGCGAGGGCATCAACAATAGCATTGTCTTCACGGGGCAAGGTGGAGAGCCTAGTATCCGGAAGGAGCGTCAGATTTGATTTGAGGGTGCAGAGGTCTTCAGCAAGGCGCCAGGCAATGCAGGGGTTGAAGTCCCTGACCAGCTGAGACACACTGGGGCAATCGCAGAAGACCCAATCAGGTTTCCAGTCCAATGTAAGGCACTAATGAAGGGCAAGGTTGATTGCTGCAACTTCAGATTTTAGGGGAGAATCCAAAGAAGTGCTTTCACAACCTACAAGCAAAACAATACTAGAATTAGCAATAATGATAAAACCTAGACCCGTGACGTTAGAGGCAACCAACCAAGAGGCATCGGAGTAGATGGTGATTGAACTTTGAGTGATGTGAAGTTTAGAAGAGTCCCTGAGTAGGTTGATTGAAGTTTTCTGGAAGTCCCTGCATAGAGACTAGGCCCTGGAGATAAGCAGGTCAAGACGAGGCAGCAAGTTGTTGAAAATCAGGTTGCACCTCTCCTTCTAAATAAGCCAAGCCAAGGTGGCGATCACAGCTTTAGCCCAAGGATTGCGGGAAGAAGTGAGCCAATGACCTGTATGAAGCGCTGAGGTAGAGAACAGAGTAATGCCAAGCCGAGATAGCAGATCATTCCAAAGGGGGGCAATTTTAGAGCAGTTCCAGATTACATGCTCGGTAATTCCTCAGATAAGGATCAAAATGGACAGTTAGTAAAGGGTCAATATTAAGTTGATAAAGGTAAGAACCTGTAACCAACCTCCCGTGAGCTAGCTTCCAAATGATGACTCTGGTTCTGGGAAGAACTTTGAGGCTCCAGATTTTCCTCCATCCAGAACAGGGTGTGGTCCAATCATTGCAAGAAAGATGGGTGTAAACTGAAGAGGCAATCTAGGAGAGGGTGTTCTTTGGAGCCCAGACCCAAAGATTAGGACATTGAAAGTAAATTTTCATTTTATCAATCTAATCCCAATTAATAAGAGAACCCAAAATGTTTTCCAAAAAAGACCGATTGAAAGAATTACCATCAAGTAAGTCCGAGAAAGAAATTTCCTCCAACTGAAAGTCCATATTCAGATAAGTTAGCTTAAAAGAAATAGGGGTATCAAGAAGATAGGGATCTTTCCATAAACTCACAGCAGAAGGGTTGCAAGAGATGATTTGAAAGTTATTTTTGAGAATGGCAGCAGAGTTAGAAATAGATTTATAAAACCAAGATGTGTGAGAAAAATGTAGAATGTCCCAAGGATGCCAATCCTTGTATTTAATATTGAAAATTTCCACCCAAAGCTTGTTATCCATGTTTAAGATTAAGAAGATACGTTTATCCATTAACGAGTGTTGGGTTAAGTAAAGATTACGAAGACCCAGCCCACTCTCAGATTTGGGAAGTGTAGCAACTGTCCAACCAACAGAATGAAAGCCATTACTATTGCTAGAAGAACCACAGAGAAAGGAACTAGCTAGCTTGGAAATGTCTTTAAGAATAGAAATAGGGAGGTGCATAGTCAAAAGAAGGTAAGTTGGGATAGAGAAAATTGAGCTATTAAGAAGAACAGCACGGCCAGCTGTGGAGATGGGGGAGTGATTCCAAGAATGAATGGTTCTATGGACTTTGGAAGTAATATGGTTGAAATGAGCAACAGGTAAGCGCTTAGGAGAAATGGGGGCACCAAGATAAGTGAAGGGGAAGTGACCCTGGGAGAAACCAAGAATTCTGGAGATTGACTTAGCAATAGTTTGATTAGCCCATGAAGGGAGATAAAAGTAAGATTTAGAGGGGTTGGGCTTTTACCCAGTTAAATTGTGATAGATGTCTAAGCAAAGAAGGGTATTACGGGCGGCTTTTCTCAAGGCTTTGGTGATTAAAAAAAGATCGTCTGCAAACATTAAGTGGTTAAAGTTTCGGTGAAGAGAATTATGAAACCCAGGGACTAAATTAAGATCTAAAGCCTTATTCAAAATGACCGAAATATTTTGAATGACAAAAAGGAATAGCAGGGGGGAGATAGGGTCCCCCTATATGACTCCTCGACTACTTGGGAATCAGGGAGAGTTGTGGCCATTCACAGAGATAGAGAAAAAGGCCGAGGAAAGACAAGATTGAATCCAATTAATCCAAATAGTGGGGAAATTCATTCGTCTGAGGGTGGCAAGAATAGCTAACCATTCTATTGAATCAAAGGCCTTCTCTATATCTATTTTGATCATCATCCTAGGGTGGGCTGGGAATTCATATTCTAAACTATGGGCAATTTCCTGGGCTACGATAATGTTATCAAAAGCGCCCCGCTTGGGAATAAAGCCATTTTGTTCCGGTCCAACAATCTTATGCATAACAGTTTTGAGTCTGTTTGCAAGGATTTTAGTAATGATTTTGTAACAAACGTTGCAGAGGAAAATAGGACAAAAATCAGAAGGGAGAATAGGATTATCTTTTTTGGGGATTAAAATGATTGTAGTTTGGCCCCAAGAGGGAGGAAGTAAAGCTGAGTTAAAAAATTGATTAACGGCTTTGAAAAGATGATCTCCAATGTAATTCCAATAAAACACGTAAAATTCAACATTAAGGCCATCAGGTTTTGGGCTCTTGCCCCTGGGCATAGATAGAAAAGTACTGTGAACCTCCCGTTTAGTGAGAGGTTTGATCAGTGTCTCTTTATCTTTCTCAGAGAGAACCGCAAGATCATTAGGCAGTGCAGAAAAGAGAGAATCAAAAGAATGAGAAATAGAGGAAGTCAAAAGATTGCGAAAGTGGTTAAGAAAACAATTTTCAATATCCAATTGAGTGGTGAAGATATTACCAGAAGGGTCTTTAATGGAAGAGATTCTGTTCTTGTGCCGACGGATCTTAACCGAACTATGGAAGAAGCTTGTGTTTCTATCGCTTTATTGAAGCCACCGAATATGGGCCCTTTGACTCCAGTAAACGTCCTTTTATCTAAGAAGATCATTATGATGGTTGTGAAGGGCTCACAGCTAAGTGGAGTGGCAATCATCATCCAAAGAGGGGTGAAGGTCTTCAATAACAGTAATCTCCTTTTCAATGTAGCAATTTCATCCTCAATATTGCACCAATTCAATTTCCTCCACCTAAGGAGGTTGTGTTTGGTTCTAGCGACTACACAAGAGAAAAAATGAAGAGGGGAAACATTAGAGCAATCAGTCTAAGCCTTGAGAACACAATCATGACAACCTTTGTAATCTAACCAAAAATTATCAAAATGAAAAGGTTTTTTCAGAGTAAAAAGAAAGATTATGAGCAGTAAGAGAGAGGGGTGCATGATCAGAGATTGTGCGGACTAAGTGGAGATTAGAAACCCTTTGGTAATTGCAAATCCACAAGGCGTTGGCCAAGAAACGGTCAAGTCTCGCCCAACGACAAGCAAGGACGGATTGATCATTGCACTAAGTAAATTTGGAACCTGAAAACCCCAGATCAATAAGAGCGGAATCAAAGATAAATTTGTTGAAGTAAGAAGATTTAGAAGCATAATGGTTAAAAGTTCCCCCAATGTGTTCATCACTGATGAAGTCCCCGGTAAGGAGACAAGGAGTATTAAATAAAGAAAATCCATGCAGAGAACGCCAGAGGAGCTTCTGTTCCGAAAAGGTATGGGAGTTGTAAATGATAGAGAGAACCCAGTTTCTATTATTTGACGTAATAATCAAGTGAAGGGCCATACGGGAGAAAACCACCGGAGTAACAAAACCAACAGACTTATTCCAAAGGACAAGGTTCTCACCGAAGAGTCCACTGGAAGGAATGGCAACCCAATAACACCAGCGGCTATATTTGCTGCAAAAATGAGAGATCCTAAGTGTGTTGGCCTTGGTTTCAACTAAACAAAGGTAGTTGGGCTTCAAACAAGCCATGAGGTTGCGGATCCAAGAGTTCAAGCAAGGATTAGATAACCTCCTGCAATTCCAAGTGATAATTTTGAGATCCATGAAATTCAAAGGAAAATAAAGACAAGGAACAAAAAGAAGTTAGGAGTGGGGAGAGTTCCTCCCTTTTTTATGTGTTGTGCCACTTGCAGAGGGACCACTCCTCGCCAGGGATTTCTTCTTTAGTTCATTTTGATAATGTCCCAGAACCATGTCATCGGCCAGTTCATCAGAGAAGTAGGATTCATCAGTGTCCATGAGGGTTCCCTCCATGTTGTGATCATCAGTGGGGGAAGAGCTAGCCAGAGCTTTGGTTACTTGATCAACTACCATGGCGTGGTTGGCTTTCTCAGAGCAGGAGCTGTCCACTGGAGGGCTATGGGTGACTAAGGAGATGAGAAGAGGGCTTCCAGGGTAGCCCTTAGGGATGGAGAGGACAAGGCTTCATCTGGTGGGGATACCAAGGGCGGCCTAGGGAGAGGTTCAGAGGTGGGTTGAGTTGATGGGGTTGGCAAAGCATGCTAGGATTAAATAGGGCAATATTTCCAATGTAAGGGACAGCGGTAAGTTCGTCCTCGGGAGTATGCAGAGTAGGTAAAGGTTGCATGAGCTGCTGAGAGGGAGTGGGGGCCCGGTTGTCAGGGCATGGGTTAACGGGAATGTCGCCCTTGGGAGCGGGAGAGGCGTGCGAGGGTTGGCATGGGTAAATGGGATTTTCTCCCTCAAGACCCAAAGAAGCGGAGAAGTTTTGGTTGAAAAGATGGGAATGCCCCTGCGACGTGCATGCCTGCCACGTATCGCGGATTGATACGAGGATTGCGCCACGTGTCCATCGACCTGCCAGGATGGAAGCCACTCATTAGAATCAGAGCTGTCAATGCTAGAAGGGGAGTCACCGACAGCTAAGGCACAATTTTTGCCACGAAAACCTCCGTGGTCGCCACCCCGTCCCCGTGTCAATCTACACCTCGAACGTAGTTTCAGCCAAGGCCCGAAAGCGTCATCATCATTCGGCGGTAAGGCGAGATCAACAACAATGTCATCTAGTGCCGCGTCAGCCCCGTCAACTTGCATTCCTTGGTCCGTCTACACCATCCCTGTCGGAGAGGATACCGGGCACATAGACTAGCCAGAACACAGGGGGTTGCTGGGCTGAGCACAGGTTGACTCACCATGACCAAGCAAACTGCAGCGATAACAAAACACCCTTGCAAATTTAGCACGAGTTCTGTAGATGGTGTGCTGATCAAGTTTAAGGACCTTACCAAACTGGGAGACGACCAATTCAAGAATCTCCCCAATCCAAAGTTCAATTGGGAGATGATACAGCTGGATCCAAACTGCTGCAGTGGATACTAGCTTAAAGGCTGGTTGAAAGCAAGCACGCCAAGGTGACAGTTGAAGTATGCGGCCGCCCATTGTCCAGGGGCCCTCCCAGAGCAGTTGATCGTACATTATTTGTGTAGAGCATCTAATGTAGTAGTAGCCATTGGAGAGGTCTGCCACAGAGAAATCACCGAGCCCCCTCCAAGCATCAACAAGGGCAAGTTTCGCTTAATCAAGAGTCAGGGATTTCGCTAAGAACTTCGCATAGAGAGGTCATCATTCCATCCAGAGCAGAGGACCATAGTTCCGGATCAATGGTAATGGTGGCTCTAGAAAAAGATTTGAGTTTTTCAAAAGTGTGTTTTCAGGACGTGAGGAGGGGGATATCTGATGAGCTGGAGGCGGATCCAGAGGTGATGATGTTAGCCCAAGAAACACCAGCCTTGGTGCTAGGTCGAGGAGGGAGGGTGGTCTCCCTAGCTGACCCCGACGGGGCCATAACCAGGGAGGGGAACAATAGGAAGGAAAAACTTTAGTATAGAAGTGTTTGTCGGTCGGAGTTAGAAAAGAGTCCCTAAAGAAGAGTGGTAGTTAAAATCCCAATTTCTATTTCTTTTTGATATAATAACTTGTTAGAAAGCAATGCTCCCAAGAATATTGGCCATTTCTTTTTCAGGATTGCATCAACCTAGGATCTTCATCAAGCATTTCATTCAGAGCTCCTCTTCCCCTTCAACTTTCTTTTGGACTGCTTCCACTTTGCATTTATTACTGCTTTTAAATTCCTTACCGGATTGCTCAAACAGTCAATGTGATACTAGAATTTGAACTTCAGAAAGCAGTAGATCATTCTCTATGCACTCCCTATAATATTATCTCTTAGATGGTGGATTGTGTTGTCCATTGAAGCCAAATTTTGGGAAAATAAGCTATCCGAATAAGATTACACTCTTTTGCTTGTTAACACGGGACAATAAAATTCTTACTTTAGACAATCTCACTTTACGAGTTTGTAATCTTTGTGCCATGGTTACCTGTGTCCTATGTCACAGTACTATCGAAACTATGGATCATCTTTTCCTCAGTTGTAACTTTGTTAAATGTATTTGATTCTTTCTTGGGCAGATCTGTGGACTGCAAATTTTCCCATAGTCCATTGTTGATGTATAGATTAGTTGGATTCCATCACTAAGGTGTTGTGGAATCTTTTTCTCTGAGCAATTTTTAGGAATATTTGGCTAGAAAGAAATAGAAGAATTTCCAAACAATGTGTGCTTACTCATTTTTCAATCATCATTAAAATTATCTATATGTTTCTTTTTTGGATTTCAGCTGCTCGCTACCCCACAACAACAGCAAATTCCAAGCGAGTCAGTTCTTGCTCTCAAATGCTCACTGGATTTTCTAAACACCCATGCTGATGACAGCCCCAATGCTTTGGCAACTTAATCCGTGAATCTCCTTTTTAGCAGTTGAGTTGTTCCCATGTTATTTCACGGTGGACATCGCTAATTCACTATGTCTTAGCTTCTTCGTTGTTCTTCTATTTTATGTTATTTTCTCAATGTGTTCATACTTCACCTCTGGTGATTAGCTTGCTATTTTTTTTTTTTTGATGTTCTTGTTTCTTTTTTGTTTTCTTTCCTTTTTGTTGTCATTGTTTTAGCTTCTTTGTTTTGTTTTCTTGTACTGGTTTATTCATTCTCTTAATAAATTTAATGGTTTATCCGCTTTTCTAAAAAAACAATTAAAAAAAATCACCTAACATATTAAAATAATTAAGAAAATAAATATGTACTTATAAAAATTCTAGTGGGAAAGAAAAATGCTGAAAACATAAAATAGAAAATATATATAGAGTAAAATTTAAAATTTTGGATAATTTCTTAACATTACTTTTTAAATATATAATTCTCAATAATAGTGAATGACAATTTGGTTAATAAATTTTTGGTGTTAGTGATGGTAAAATATTGAATATTTATTTATGAGTCTAGCATAATAATAATAATAATAATAATAATAATAATAATAATAATAATAATAATAATAATAATAATAATAATAATAATAATTGTTAGATCCGCCAGTGTGGTTTGTGGGTATAAAGAACACTCAAACGCTCATAGAATTTTAACACAAACCAAACAAAAAGGAGGCACACAAGATTAGTAACCCAGTTCGGCGTCAACTTGCCTACGTCTGGAGGGTCAAGCTCAGATATAAACAATCCACTAAAAGAGGTGAAAATACATTAGTACAAACACTTTGTCACTCACTCTCATAAATAAAGATCACTACCCTCTCTAGATTGTCTAGTGCCCACACACTCTCTTTCTCAAGTGTCACACCCAATATTAGAGTCAAGGTAGCTTATATAGACGTCTCAACGTCTTTAAAATATCTCATACCTCTTTTAGAATCTCCACGGTTACTAACTTTAGAACCTTCCAAAATTAGCTGTTGCAACTCTTGTTGTAACACAACT
>NC_052474.1:7538295-7608491 GCF_009730915.1 Dioscorea cayenensis subsp. rotundata
TATTACAACATGGCAAAAGAACAACAACTCTCGCGACATCAAAACGTCATGAATTCGATTCTCTTTGTCTAGGACGCCCAGCCTTTCTCGGCCACAAAGTGTCGTGAAATCTAAGTTCTCACGATTTCATCAAGGCTTGTCATCATGCAAAGGAAATATAGCCTTTATACACCAGTTTGTATTATCGATGGTGAAGTAGTCACTAATAAATCGATAAACGTTGGTGTCTGTTCTGATTATCAAGTAGCCGCAAGCATGTTCGCAAGGGGATACCGCAACTTGCGCCTCGACATGAACAAGTTCGATGGCAAGATTCACAGAGTGTTGTTGCATCGGGTCGATCATCAGAATTTATCATCGGCTATTGCATCAACACGTAAGATTTCGGCATTCTCGATAACACTATCTCTACCTCAATGTATATGTCTGGGCATGCTAGGTCTCCCATTTGTTCCTGTTCACGCCAAGTTACATAACATGAATCAACTCGAACCTCTCTAAACAAAGACAATAAGGTTAAATAATCGATAAACTTGTTCAAAACAAAGAGGGGTAAATATTTAAACCATTAAATTAATATTTAAAGTCGGACAATTTAATTAAAACAAATATGGAATTTTTATGGTGCAACACTATACGTTATGTAAATCAACATCATGGTAATCTTACTGAGTCGACTATTTTCGGGCCACCGTTAAAACGACGATTTGTTTCTTCGATCCAAGCATCGAACGACTCGCGACACTGGGCTGCCATCCTCATCCCAAACTGATCACCTCCTAGAAAGAGACTCCGACCACGCTTACATCCGATTTATTAATCAATCCGAGTTGACTGGGCTTTCAAAAGCGATGCGGTCTGCGTAGCTCATTCACGGTAATCATCGAATTTTTAGCCGGACGCCCACGCAATGCTTAAAGCTATATGTATTCAACGACTCCTCCTCAACGCCCTCCCAAGTCCGGACATATCGCTTTCATAAAATCGCTCCAAACTGTCGTCAAGGTGACGCATGTGTGCGAGGGAAGACTCTCGTAATCAAGCGCTCACACAAGGCCCTCTTGACCTCGTCGGCTACTTAAGGTAATGGTCTCTCATTATAATCTCCTTCTCATATAAAAGCATCGCCTAACTCTGGATATGAGCACACAATCCGTCCAATCAAGGCCGTCTCGTGGCCGACTATACCGCAAGGTGATGTGGACCATCGCTTTCCATTCCTTCCCTCGCCGCGCCAAGAGAGTAATACGACACTCCAAGGAGGCGGTACCATCGAGAAACAAAGCTATGTCACTGCGCAGCTCCTTTTCAACTCCCACAATACACGCTGCCAACAGGAGAAAGAATGCACGCTTAAAACATGATCACTCATCTCTTTCCCATATCAAGCATTACGCGCCGGGTTTCGCTCTACCCATCTTATCCACATACCAAAGCAACAAGTCGAAGGCTCGAGACGTCGACCGCTGTCGAGGACCACTTTCGGCATGCTCTTTTCCCAACCAAGCTCTCGCTGTGCGGTGATGCGACACTCATGCTCCGCAACACGTCCTTCTCGAATGTAGACGCCTCAGTACAAGGGGCTTCTGGCCCTGCGAGCTTCGAATCACCTGCCACCCATGGACGCTTTGGACGCCGACGAATCTATTCCACCTACCGCAAGCGCCGACGTGGTCGATCGTCTTTGATTTTGAAAATATTTTTATTATACTCTTTGATGCGCGAAGGCGCTGAATGACAAACTATCGCGGCAAAGAGACATCTCCCCATGGCCACTCACGCTGTTTTCGTTGCGCTTTTACGACTAAGTCAAAATTTCGCTGATCGCAGATTTTAGCACGCCTCGAAATGTTCAACACGCCAAAACGCTGTCCGATATCCAACGATACGCGACTTTAATGATCGACGAGGAAAGCGAAGACATCCCACACCGCCGTGTGTCACCACGGCCGAATCTAGAGCGCTTTCGCAGAATCAATTCCTTACCAAAGACTTCAAGCGTCTTACGGAATATCAATATTTTACGCAGAGAATGGGATCAAGCTGAAGCGATAAGTCAACATTTAAACTTTAAATGAAATAGTTAAACAAAATGTAACAATTAACTTCTTGGGTACAAGATTTTAACGACATCGACTGGTCAATACACGAATCCCATACACAAACGGGATCAAACTAAAATGTAAGGAACTTGCAATGACCCAGAAAAACCTGCTCACTATAATTCGGCTAACGGCACACCTGGGTGCGCTCTCGACAGTCAAAGATTCTCACCACACACAGACGAGATTGAAGATGGTACGGACGTTGATGACACACTGAAGTCAACATCGCTTTACTGGGACAAATGCTGAGTATCCATCGGTGTGGATAAACTTCACCTCGACAGGCGGAAACTTCTCTGCACGTTTCATCACTCACATATCTCGCCTAACACCAACTCCCAAGAAATCGGAGTCATGAACATTAGCACTCTTTCCTCCCCGTCACAGATCTAGCAATACCACAAAAACTCTCTATAATATATCTCCAACGAAAACCAAATCAGATAAAACCAAATGAAAAGAAGAACAAAAAGAAGAAGAAGAAGAAGAAGAAGAAGATAAGAAGCAAGAAGAAGACGTAAATGAACAACAACAATCGTAGGCAAACAAAAAGCGCACAGCTTAGATACTATAGAGGTTGACTAGACGCGGATGTGATCACGGGTATTTTCCTTCCATCCCAAGGGCAAAGGGAAATATACGTCATCACGTAGGAAGCCATATCATCATCGCTGCAGGGAAAGTTCTCACCTTATCATGAATTGCTTAAACGCTGCTTTTATGTTTAAACCACATATAGTGTTTAAACTAACGGTTAATCGCTTTAAATAAATTTATATCATTTAAATAATATGTAAACCGCTTAAATATAGTGATTTAATTGTTTTAAAATATATGTTATCACTTTAAATCGAATGCTTTTCATCGACATCGCTCAATAAGACATGTTTCATCCTCGGTCAACGTCATAAACATCTTTTACGATTAGCTTAAACACCGTCATCGTTTAAAGAGTAAATCGATTATCGCTTAACTTTTGTTTTGTTTACAACGTTGCTTCTCAAATTGTTTTACTAATCACGCTTAAATTTCACAAGTTATCACAAGTCGACACTCAAAATAAGTTTGTTTGTTTAAAAATTTAAACGCTATAATGGAGAACTGATTAAATATCGGGTTCACAATCAAATGCTTTTGTTTCATTTACATTTACAACATTTATAACGCCTTCTCCGACCTCGACACTCCCGCAGTGGAACACCCTCGCTCGTCTATTAAGATTTCGCCGACTCACCGAAGCATCTCGCGACATTCGAACGCTCACTACGGCTGCAGACAACATGCGCATCAACTTCGAACCTCGCACAACGAGAACGCAACACACATTAAGAAAGGTTATAGCAAACACATTCATAAAAACGCTCTATTAATCAATGTGTCGCTGGTCTCGACTTAAGCTTAAGATAATGTGAGAGTTAAACACAAAAAGTAATATTTCAGACACCGACGAAAGGTTCTTAAAGGGAAAGAACAATTTTCGCGATGAATATCAACTCGCTTTTAAAGGATGTTTTCATGATTTTCCTCCCTCTAGATAATCTCTTTCGAATCACGCAATCAGTGAAATCTTTTTCTTTACCCAAGTCGAAAACGCCGCTTTTAATCGCCGCTCGCCATCCACCGCTGAGAATCCTCCGCATTCGTGCAATTATACTGGGAATTTTCGACTTGGGCAAGAAAAGAGGTTTAACTTTGTTGCGTGATTACTACCGATTGATTCTCAAGATGAGGAGGATCTGAGACATCCCCGTGAAGATAGATTCGATCTTTTGAATTTTCGCCTCCGACTCAAATAATATCATCACACAAGCGTAATGAGGAGTAGGAGGAGCGATGAGGACGAGGGACGACGAGGAGTGGTTCTTCCTCGTCATTTACGGTACGTAAGTCCACAAGCAGTCGACGCTCATATCCGAGAAAAAGGGAAACACACAGCGGACCGAGATCGATCGATCACAACGAATCCGGTGTTCTGGATATTGATAGTTATCGCCAGCACAAGAATTAATGCCTATTAATTTTACGACTGGATACTATAACCTCGCTACCCACCACCCGCCACCGCCAACACTTCAATCCAAACGAAAAAGATCAATATTTTACGCAGACTTCTAGAATTTACACGTTAATAATACTAAACATGTAAAGACAAATTTAAAACGAAGACGACAATTATTAAAACAAATACGTAATATATTTAAACAGAGAATAGCAAAGAGTTAAACAAGATTTAAAATATACAACTAGATAACTATAAACGAGAAGTAAACTACCATAAATGAGAAGAACCTTTACAACAAAATGAACTCATGCTGTGATGATTCGACAAATGGCACATCGTCTCGCTCTCGACAACAAGATCGGACTACAACTCATTTGAAGCACGGAGCGCACTCGACTAATCCGATGGAAATCAACTTCATTTTCTCGCTGAGAAACCCGGGATTTATATATTTTGGGTATGATAAACTTCACCCGCACTGCTCTCAAACAAATTTACATCTATCATTACCACAAAAACCCTCCAAAAATAAACACCCGTAATGGTCAAAAATGATAAGAACGAAGAGATTCTCACCAGACACGTAAAACCGCGTAATCAAGTCGAATAATCCAAACGAGGAGAAGAACAAGATGTAATGCAACTTGTAGGCATTGTCTATTAGAAACCAGCAGAAAGCCCTCTGAAAAGGTTGGACAAAATGTGATTTGCGCTCCCACCATTTTCAGAGGGCAAAAATGGGATTTCACAACATGGACCCATTTCAAGCTGAATCTCAGAGGCGAAAAGGGAAGTTAAACACCAACGGAAGTGGTCGTCTCGAGCGTGTGTAAAAAGTAGGAGGGGGGTTTTTGAAAGTTTTGAAAACGACGATGTGAACAATAATTTTTCCCTAAATAAAATTTTAAAAATAATATATTAAGAGAAAAATCAAGCATTATTTTCAAATTAATCACCATGAAAAAATAGATCTCTGGGTAAAATTCAGTGGATAAATGTTTAGTTTAATAAAAATTATATAATATATATATATATATATATATATATATATATATATATATATATATATACGAGGTAAGGGTAAGGGTAAGAATAAAGGTAAGGGTAAGGGCATACATTTACCCAACCCATAACAGCTCAAAAAATAACGGGTAATACCCTTACCTATACTCCGCACTCCGATCAAAAGAGGTATTACCCTTTTGGTCAGTATGGGTACGAGTATACACGTCGGATAAGGTAAAGGGATGGGAAAAATTCTATCCGAATACCTGGAATTGGGGACATAGATTGGAAAAGTTATACATAATCATGAGGGGACATGCAATATATTCATTGCATATCCTCGCCTCCGAGCCGCTTTTAGTGAAAATGGGGCCATATGCATGATAATATTTTTCAAATTATTTTTATTAAATAATAATTACATAATAAAAATATATATATATATATATATTATTAATAATAACAATAAAAATATTTATAAAAATCTAGAGATTTGAGTTTTTTTAATTATTTGTTTAATTATGTACGATGTATTAAAAATATTATGTAGATAGGATAATAATATATAATCATAAATATAATTTTAAATATAATTTTTTAAAAAAATCAATTGCATATACCTACTTAATTGTGGGGTCAAAGAATCTACGATAAAATTTAAACGATTTTCTATTTTCTATGGTTTGAGTAAATCTGAAACTCAAAACCTCTCAAGCGCAATGCAATAAAAGGTGTTTGTCATCAGTTTGTCATATATATATATAACCAAATTTATAACATATTGATATTATCATAAATTAAGTATTATAATTAAAATATTATAATTTTGAATATTATAATTATTATGTGTATAATATAACAATAAGTGAAAAATTTTTAAATATATATGAAAAAGAATTGCTGGGCCCTAGAAAAATTATGAGCCTTATTATAACCCCAAATTTATTGCATGGTGACGTTATTATAAATTAAACCACACTTATGCCCTCGAGGCGGGTCGACATTCCTAGTTAACAAAAATTTGCACTCACCTCGATACACGATTTATCCACATTTTTATCTATAATAATAATAATAATAATAATAATAAAATTATGTAAGTTTATAAAAACATTATTAAGAAAAGAAGGGTTATACAACATATGATGCTACTGCGGCCATCATCCACTTTTTAAGATGTTCTAATTATCTAATACAATTTTAACGTGACAAAATTAAAGGTTGTCGATAATTTGTGTTGACTATAAAAAAAATTGATATTTTTTTATCTGTCAAACACGAGGTAAATCGAACAAATATAAATTCATTAAAAACATTTTTTTCTAACAATTTATTATGATTAATAAAATTAAGAGAATAAAAAAAGTCTATTGTTTTAGGAAAAATTAAATATAGATCATGGAAATTGAGAATATGCTACTTAATATTTACATATATCCCATAAAATAATATAATTACATAACAATTTACATGATTTTATTTTTACCCACATTTTTATTAACTCAATCTTAACAGTGGTGAATAGAAATATACACTCACATACATTATTTATACGAGTATATATATATAGTAATTTTCAATTTTTTTCAAAATTGAAAAATGAGAAAAATAATGGATAGGATCTATACATAATTTCTGAAATTTGTGTATTTCTGGGGTTGTGCATGAATATTAATTAGCATGAAGTCATTCAAATGACAAAAATACCCTTATTTCCTCACATGGAGACGAGGAGTATTTGGTCATTTACTAAAGCCCTAGAAATGAACCCGCTAAAACCCTAAACCCTCGGAAGCGTTGGCCGCCCGCGGGTGTTTTTGTTGTTAGGGTTGCTCCCTCCATCGTCGGCGGGAAGATGCGTCCTCCCAGAGGCGGCGGAGGGTTCAGGGGCCGTGATGGCGGGCGCTTTGGCGGCGGGAGAGGCGGGCGCTTCGGTGGCCGTGGTGGCGGTGGCTTTCGCGATGAAGGCCCTCCGGCTGAAGTCGTAGGTTCGTTTCATTGAAGGGTCTTTTGAAATCTCTAATCTTTTTTGGATTCCATACTAATCTGTCAATTTTCCAGAGATCTCGTCGTTTCTTCATGCTTGTGAGGGAGATGCTGTGACGAAGCTCACCAATGAGAAAGTGCCTTACTTTAATGCTCCGATTTATCTTCAGAACAAGACGCAGATCGGGAAAGTGGATGAGATCTTCGGCCCCATCAATGAATCAGTGAGCTTTTGAAAAAATTTCTCTTTTTTCTTGGTTTCATTTGTCTAGGTCTATGTTGCTTACTGGATGCTTTGTGTTTTGAAGTTTGTTGATCCTTGTTGCCACTTTTTTCAGTATTTCTCTATTAAGATGATGGAAGGGATAATAGCAACTTCTTATTCCAAGGGAGACAAGTTCTACATTGATCCTGCAAAGCTGTTGCCATTGTCAAGATTTCTCCCACAGCCAAAGTAAGTTTTGTTTTTTTAATCTTTTTATTTTGTGGTGATTCTTGAAATTTTGAAATTTTCCCCTACTTGAATTGCTGTTTATAACTACTGTAATCTGCAATCTGTGATGTATTATTAGGGGAAAAAAATTTCATTCATAAGGCATAGGTTTGGGAAGTTGAAGTACAGAATACTTGTAATCGTAAAATTACTCTCTAATCTAACCTGAAATAGGTTGTCTCTTGATTGTGTATATACTGCTGATTGAGTAATGTTTTTCTCATGGTGCCAGCTCTAAAAACACATTTTTTTGAATGGTTAATAGCTCTAACAGTAGTTATTGTGATCAGTACAATTGAAACCATAATAGAACTAGTTTAGCTATTTCACTAAATGGTTTGAACTTTTAGAAATTGGGCATTGGGCATCCCAGTTTCATGATCCATGTATCAAGAAACAAGTACTTTGAATAAATTATGGAGAAAACTCTCTATTGGCGTCAAATTTGATTGTTCTAGTTTTCCTGTTGGTTTGCCAACCAAGGCCCTGGTGACACTATTATTTCTGGATCAAGAATCAAAGACTTATGCTTGTTAACTTTTTGTCAAAGAGTATAATGGTGTTACGCTATGGTTTTCATATATTGCTTGATTTATTTGCTCAAAGAGATGCTGAATGGCAGCATGCAACCCGAATTTTAGTTTGCTCCTTTGTTTCATGCCCGGATATCATACTATGCACTTTTGAAAGGTGTTTCCAAGTCATTATACAATCATCTTCTTAGCTATTATCATGCTAGACTATACTCTGATTTTTCCCTCCACTCCTAATATAGTGCCTTGCCTGCTTTGCTGGCAAAACAAGATAACAATGGGGCTTCCCTTTTGACCATACCATCTTGTTCTATTCAAGACCAGATTCGTTGTTTTTAAATTTGGTTACCAAATTGATTTGAGATTTTTTTATTTCAATTGTATAGTGTTACTGAATTCTCTAGTTATCAGATATTGAGTTTGGTGTTTGGAAACCATATCTGATTGTCCCTCTATTGAGTGCTCAGCCTCTTTATTTTTATTCTTCCGGGATCCCGCTATTTTTACCATTTGAGTGAAAACGTAAGTCCTCTTAGGGATCTCTAGGGACAACTTATATGAGAGGAAGGGACCCGACATTTCACCAAATAAGAAAAATAGAGTGATCCCTGAAGGACAAAAAAATAATAGGGGACTAAAAGGGCACTTTCACTATAATGAGGGACCAATTTGATAATTAAACCGACTGGTATTTCAATATAGCGTCTGTTGCCAGAGGAGATTAATCTAATTATGCAATCCATGTTGCAGGGGACAAGCTGTTTCAAGAGGTGGAGGCCGTGGTGGTGGAAGGGGTGGAGGCCGGGGTGGGGGTAGAGGTGGAGGTTTTCGTGGCAGAGGTGGCCCAAGGGGTGGCAGAGGGGGTCCTCCGAGGGGTGGTTTCCGTGGAGGTGGTGGCTTTAGGGGTCGAGGGAGGTCATAGACCAGCAACATGTTACAAAGACAACCGCATTTCAGCCACACCCATGTTTCTTGTTGCATTTTTACCAAGCATTGCTGTATTATCCTGGAAAGAACTGCTTGAACCTCAAGCACTATCTTACTTGAAAATGTTTAAGCGTATGAAACTTGTTGACAGTTTTTGGGTTTTTAATTTAATTAGAGTTCATCCTTTCTTTGATTCAAAATGGATCAATTCTACTGAAAAGTATGGTTCAGTAACTGGAGAATACAGAGAGCACAAAGGTTCAAATCTAGTGAGATGCATGTCTAAAGGAAGCTCTAAAGATAATAAAATAAAAGGCAGAAACTATGATATTGCTTTGGCCAGATATGGATTAGTTCAATTTTGAAATTTGAGATTTATTTTTTTAAATTTTTGTATAGAGCCACACATGTCTGATGAACAACTTAAAATGGTACAATTCAAAAGCTTAAATTATTGTTGATAATTACTTGTGTAAATTCTATAAAAAAAGTAGATAATTGCAAAAATATACATTGTTATAGTGTCCTAATATACTTCAAGAGCTCTAATATTTACTTAAAAATAATATAAAACTATATTATTTTTTATTCTTGTCTATCCTTCCTCCGGTAGAGATTAAAAAAAAGTTTGAGGTATGTTGGTTATTTTACCCAAAAAAAATTTAGAGATATATAAATAAATAACAATGATTTCATTTTACCAAAACTTTTATAAATAAATTATGGTCATGTTTTTTTTATGGGAAAATTACTGTTCACCCCTCGTAATTTTCAAAACTTCCCAAAAACCCCCTCCTACTTTTTTACACACCCCCGGATTTCCCTTCCGTAGTGCTTTAACTTCCCTTTACCCCCTACCGCTCACTTCAAATGGGTCCCATGTTGTGAAATCCCATTTTTGGCCCCGAAAACGTGGGAAAGGAAAGCGCCAAATCACATCATGCTCAACCTTTTGCATGGTCGCTTGGTTTTCGATAGTATCAATGCCAAGGAGTTGCATTACATCTTGTTGTTCTCCTCATTATCATACCCGAAATATATAAATCGCTTTCTAACGTAAAATGAAATTGATTTCCATCGGATCGTCAAAACGCACTTCATCTTCAAACGAGATCGTAGTCGATTTTTATCGTCGAGGCGCAGTATGCGCCATTGTCGCCTTCTCGCTTATGGTTGTAGAAGTTAGATTACTACGCAGAAGAATGCAGAATTACGACTGAGTTCATTTCGCTGTAAAAGTTCTTCCTCGCTTATGGTTATCTATTTGCTATTATCCGCTTAAATATTTTTACTAATATGTTTAATAATCGTCATATCCGCTTAATACTTTCCACTCCGCTTAACATTATCTTTACATGTATAACTATTCATATTAACGCTAAACGCTCAAAGTCTCGCAGAAACGGTGATCTTTTTCGCTTGATCCGAATTGTCGGGCAGCGGCACGTGGCAGTGGCAGATGAGATCCCGCAGATAAGAATTAATGACGGCATTAATTTCTACGCACGGTAACATAAATTTCCAACACCCGCTCGCTCTCATCACCAATGTCGGCCAATCGTGCGCTTAACTTTTTTCTGGATATGAAGAGTCACCGCTATGGACTTCACACCATAAATAACTGTGAAGAACCCTCCCCACGGACAACCACCCTCGCCGTCCCTCATCATCATCCTCCTCCTCCTCCTCCTCCTCTTCCTCCACTTCCCACGGACAACCACTCTATCTCGAAAGGATGTTTCGTGAGCCTTCTTCCTTATCTTGAGAATCAATTAGCCGTAATCACCGAACCAGTTAAACTATTTTTTTCTCGCTTGTCGAAAATCCTCTCATAATCGCCTCGAACGCAGAGGATTCTCCAAATGCGGACGACGGGAAAGCAATTAAGAGAGCATTTCGACTTGGGTAAGAAAAGAAAGTTTTTCACTGTATCATGGTGATCATGCGAGGATTCTCTAGAGGAGGGAGATCGTGAAACATCCTTTAAGACGGGTCGACATTTACCACTCGAGACTCTCTCGCTACCGCTTAAGAAAATGACGCCAGCTGACAACTATTACATTCCGTGTTTAACTATCGTGATCTTCGCTTAAGTCCCGACCACGACACATCGATTAATAGTCGCTTTTCATGAATGTGTGTTGTTTAACCTTTTTAATGTAGTACGCTTTTGCGTGTTCAAGTTGATGCGCTTTGTTATGCAAACCACCGTGAGCATTCGAATGCATGCACACTTGTTTCAAGTATACGAGGGTCGAGTCGCGAGTGTCCAAAGTCCGAGCTGACGCTGTAAATGTCGTAAATGTTGTAAATCTTTGTAAATGTTGTAAATGTTGTAAATCTTTTATAAATAAAACGAAACAATCAGATTTTGACTCGTGAACTTCGAAATTTAAACAGAGACCTAGTAAAAACAATGTGGGAAACAAAAAAACGCTATTGAAAAACAATAGAAAAAGTTAAACAATACTCAAGTTACTCTTTAAACAACGACAACGGTGTTTAAGAAAAATACGTAAAGATGTTTAAACAAATGACCCGTGAGGTACCCTATCTAGCAACGCTGATGTCAGTGAAAGTATTCAATTTAAAACAATAACATATTATTTACATGATATAGACTTTTAGTTAAACAGCTAACCGTTATTTTAAACACTATATGTATCCGCTTTAAACATAAAAAGCTTGACGCTTTACACGTAGACTCATGTTGAGTTGAGAACTTTCATTCGAACGATGACAATATGTCTTCCTCGCGACAATGACATATATTTCCCTTTTTGCCCTTGGGATGGAGGGAAAAATACCGCCCAATCACATCACGCCTAGTCTAACCTCTATGCATACAACTCTGCACTTTTTTTGTTTGCCTTTTCCGACCGCTGCTTTGTTCTTTACATCTTCTACTTCTTCTTCTTCGTCTTCTTTTTGTTCTTCATTTCATTTGGTTTGTACGATTTGGTTTTCGACCGATATATTATGGAGAGTTTTTGTGGTATTGCTAGATTCAACGGGGAGGGAAGAGTGCTAATGTTCACGGCTCAGACTTCTTGGGAATTGGTGTTAGCTGAGATATGTGAGCGATGGGGTCTCGAAGTTTCTCTTGTCAGGGTTAAGTTCATCACACCAGATGGATATAAAACGGTTTGCCCAATAGAAAACGATGTTGACTTCCAGCGGATGTGTCACGTCCACTCCATCTTCAAATGTGCTGTAGTTGATCTTGTCGTCGAGACAGAAAATGTGCCATTGCCGAATCCTAATGAAAACGAGGTTTACTCGTTGTAAGTTCCTTTTCTTTTAATTATTCCAGTTGTCTGGGGTCATTATTGTTTAAATATGTCCGTCACTGGTTAACATATTGTACTAGTCCTTTACGTTATTAGTTAATTGTTTAAGTATTTAATTTAACGTTTAACTATTGTCATTATCGCTTAAACATTATATTCTCCGCTTAACATATTGATCTTTTCATTTGACTGAAGTGTTGGCAGGAATTCAGATTCTGCGAGTGCTCCCATTCATCCCCATGGTGACCCTGACGGTGTGGGATGTCTTCCTTCCTCGTCAGATCATTCTGAAGTGTTGTCGTTGGATATTGGACAACGTTTTGACGGTGTCGAACATTTCAGGGATGTACTTCGAAATCATGCAATCAAAAGGAATTTTGACTTCAAATTCATAAAGAACGAAAAACATCGGGTGACTGTGGAATGCGCTGCCGATGGTTGTCGTTGGCGCCTTCATGCATCAAAAGAGTATAACAAAAATACTTTCAGAATCAAGACAATCAACCCGTCACACACTTGCGGTGGTGGCATAGGTTCGGCGTCACATCCGAAAGCGTCCAAAAAATGGGTTAGCGCACGAGTGATTCAGAAGCTCAAGGACCGTCCCTTGTACAAGGCCATCGACATTCAGAAGGACATGTTGCGGGAACATGGTGTCCACATACCATACAAGCAGGCTTGGTTGGGAAAAGAGCATGCCCGGGTGGTCCTCGACGGCAGTGACATCTCCAGCTATGACTGTTTGCTTTGGTATGTGGATAAGGTGGTCGAGACAAATCCCGCAGCTGCTGCGATCGTGGAGAGAGACGGTGATCGTTTTAAACGTGCATTCTTTTCTTTCAGCGCGTGTATTGTGGGATTCAAGAGGGCTTGCAGGCCGTTGCTGTTTCTCGATGGTACCCACCTCCTTGGAAAAATATCGGGTACACTCACCGAGTGCCACAGGAAAGATGGTAACAATGGTTTTTTTCCACGCCGCCTTCGGTATAGTCGACAACGAGACCGATGCCAATTGGACTTGGTTCATATCTAAGTTAGGGCGATGCCTTATACGAGGGTGGAGATTATCATGAGATAATTACCTTCGTGCTCGGACAGTCCAAGGGCCTTGTGAGCGCAATTGCGAGAGTCTTCCCTTCTTCGCCATACGCGCATCGCCTTCGACATTTTGGAGGCCAATTTTATGAAAAGCCAATGTCGACTTGGGAAGGCATTGAGGGAGGAGTGCCGGTCTATATGCTTCCGCATTGCGTGGGCATCCACGGCTAAAGATTTCGATGATACCGTGAATGAACTCGCAGCCATATCACCCAAGCTCATCACCGGGTTGATTAATAAATCGGATATGGCACATTGGTCGAATTATCTCGCTCGGAGGTGATCGCTGGGGTGAGATGTATTCGAACGTCGCGGAGTCGCTCAATGCTTGATCAAGGAAGCTCGCCATTTACCGGTGACTGAAAAATGGTCGACTCCATAAGGTCTCGCGAATGTTGATTTACACTTAACATTTAGTATTACCCTTTTAAACATTCTCAATCTTTGTTTAATTACACTTTTCTCGACTTTTAAATATTAATCATTTCGTTTATTTAATTACAATAATGTTTAAACATGTTGACGTAATTATTTAACCATCACCGCCTTTTGTTTAACCTTATTTGCCGTGTTCAAGTTGATGCGCATGTTATGTAACCGGCGTGAGCAAGCGACCAAATGGGAGACCCACTTACGCCCGCATATACATCTCGGGTTAGAGATCATTGTTGAGGACAAACCGAAATCTTCGTGTTGGTCGTCTGTGTCGACGATCGCTACGAGCGATCGACCAACGCAAAGAACTCCGCGGATCTCGCCATCGTAACTTGTTCATGTCGAAAGGTGGCAAGTTTATGGTATCCCTTGCAAAACATGCTCATGCGCAGAATAATGCGCATGCACACCAACGTACATCGATTTATTAGCGGGTACTTCACCGCCGATAATTACAAACCGGCGTACAAGGAAGCTATATTCCCCATACCCGACGATGACAGCCTTCGGACGGAAATCGTGAGCTTTCGCTTCATGCACCGCAGCGATTAGAAGGCACTCGGGCGGCCTAGACGAAAGAGGATCGAGTCGCAAGCGCTTGATGTCCGCGAAGTTACATTGCAGCTGCCGCCAAGGATCCCGGTCACAATCGATTTATCTTGCAATGAAACTGCCGCCGACTCAGGCATTGTTAATAAACCGACGGACATGTACTAGTGGAAACATCGTGTAAACTTTTATACAACGAATTGAATGTATTTACACGGAGACATTGTTATTTTTAAACGGATACACTCGTAATTTGAAATATTTCAACCGATGTTTAAACGATATATGGTATATTTAAACAATGAAACGGAAATGTACACAACTACAACGTAAATTAAACAATGAAATGAAACCGAATGAAATTTAACCTCGCCTTTACAATTGAAAACAAAACAAAATTTACATTGAGATATACAAGTCATGTTCTTCAAAAACAAAAACAATGAATTGAATTGTGTATTGATGGGCAACTTTCCATATTTAGTTAAACAATAAGTGCATTTCATTTAAACAGAGAAAGTGTTATTTTTAAACGGGTACACCGTAATTTGAAATATTTAAAAACCGATGTTTAAACGATATATACTATATTTAAACAATGAAAGTGAAATGTACACAATCACAACGTAAATTAAACAATGAAATAAAAACCGAATGGAATTTAACCCGCTTTTACAATTCAAAACAAACAAAAATTTACATTAAGATATACAAGTCATGTTCTTCGAACACGAAAAACAATGAATTGAATTTGTCCAGATTTACATTTGAAAAACAAAATCGACAAATGACATACAAGACATGTTATTCAAAAAATGAAATTTAACCCGCCTGTGACGACCCCTTTGTCATGGACGCCACGCCTCTCCTCCTTAAGTATGCGGTAACATACCGTAATCCGAGGTAAGGAACGCCTCGTTCACGGTAGTCAGAACTTCTCACCCCCACGCATTGCTCGATAAAACCGCATGACGTAGACGCCGCAATCGACGCTTCCTTGTTTTTGGCGTGGGGTTTCGTGGTCGCGACGAGCGGTACTTTGTTGCCGCCGACTCGCTTAACTCCATATCGACACAAAGGTCGAATAGATTCCACTGCCGAGATATGCAAGTCGAGATTAGAATACCGATTTAAATACCAAACGATATTAATCTGGACATAATTAAAGAACTTACCATGTCCAACGCGTCCTTATCGCACTCTGACATGAAGAATAATGCCCGTATTCTTGTTTATCATTGTCCGTGACGACGACATGGAAGTGGCCATTCATGATTATCGGGAGGATGACAATTTGAACTTCATGCAGTGTCGCGACACAGATCCCCGATCATAGCCATAATTGTGTCATGTGCGTCGTCCCCGCTTTTGACATAAACAGACAAGCAAGCGGTCTCGATGATGGAGGCGCGCTTCTGTAAGGATATGGCTCTTTGCTCACGACTTTTTGTATTATGCATACGAAAAGCGCCCATCACATCATCAGCTGACCATCTCCTTCCCCTCAAGCATGGTATAACTCGTCACGGTGAGGCCGACAGCTCATTCTTCCACACGATAGTACTGAGGTTAAACGATAATGTATATAATAAGACCATATTGTAAATATTTAAATGATATTATCAACTGTCACATGATATTATATATAATTAAACGATAAGTCGAAAACTTAAATGATAACATAATGGTATTAAACACTATTAGGTAATAGTTAAACACTATAAGAAACTCTTTAAACAATATCATAAAAACGTTACACTTACTCCGGTCCATAGAGCAGCTGAGGAAGATCCTCATCAACTCCCTCGTCAGATTTGTTAAGACGACTCAGTGCCAACCCATTTCTTCTTCTTCGAATAAAAGCTTTTCCGAGCCGCCCGTCCAATTTTTGATCGCCTCGATCATCTCTCTCGCTGTTCTCGGGTCTTCATCAAGATCTTCCTTCGATGCGGGACGATGGCGATGCAAAGATCAACCGCGAAACACATCCTTACATTGTTGTTCTTGCTGTGGATTGTGTCCGGCTTCGATGCGGGACGACGCGACAAAGATCAACCGCGCATACACTTCCTTACATGGTTCTTGTTGTGGTGGGATTGTGTCCCGCTGGTCAGTGCAGATCGCCGCTACGGGCCACCACGAACGGATTCGACGATCTTCTCAACCGTGGCCATGACAACAAAGATCATTGGGAGACACACCCTTAACTTGTTCTTGACCTTCGTGGATTGTGTCCATCTTTGATGCCGCATCTCGGCAGTCGATTCCACCGGGTCGACGATTTCATCGAGAGAGAGTCAACGACCTTTCTCAACCGCAGGAACGGCCACATCATCTACGATGTCCTCCACCGCCATGGCTATGTCATCAACGGCGCATGCACTCAAGAATGACGATCACCGCCGATGGTGTTGCTATTGTTTCATCGTCACCGGCGCGGAGACATGAGGCGATTATTCTCCTCTTTTCGCAAGTCTCTTCGAATGTGGCCGCCTTTGAACGACCTTCCCGACGATGTCCTGCCGCTGAAAATCCGACGCCTCGCTCGTCTCCGGGTGCTTTCGGTTCTTTTTCGAGGGATGGCGCAGCCTGGCTCAGAACGCCCTTCCAGCCTCCACACGAGCGACATGTCGAGGAAACTCGGTCATCAATATCTCGCATGCCCGCATAAGAGTTGCGGGTGACATCTTCGCCCAATGTCACCGGTGAGGGCCGCCACTGGCCGGAGGGGCTGCCATGGTCGGGGGACTCGCCGCTGTCGTGGTAGAGGGGTTGCTGCACCGCCGGGTAGGGGAGGGCTTCTCCCGGCCGAGGAATCGCGGCGCGTGGTGGGCCGGAAGTAGGAGAACAGGGCGCCCAACAAGGCACGATGTAGAGGCCGCCTCTCATCCCGCTCGAGCAAGTGGTTCCCTGAGCAATGGCATCCATCCGTCATTGGCGCCAACAAATATTTCTTTCTTCAAAGATTCCGAACCATCAGAAACTAACATATGTAAACCAAACAATTTCAGAGATCATTCATTTTAAACTATAAAAACTATAAAACGGTGTATATATTTAAACGTTATAGAATATAATTAAACGGAGAACGTAATATTTAAACCAAAGTTATTAATAATAGTTAAACGGTAAATACTAAAGTTAAACGCTAAAATACAAACTGCTTTAAACATTAAAGACTTATGTTAAACATCGTCCATGATTTATTACCTCTTTTCCATCGAGCGACGACAAGCTCGCTTTTCTACCGGCCGCTGCTTCCTGAGTACTTTCACCGTAGCACAAAGATCCTTGGGATCTTGCCGAAACGGACTTTCTTCCCCTGCTCCGGTCACCAGAAACCGGACGTTAAGCGACCGAGCAACCCTTAATGTACCCTCGTGTTGGTCTCTTCCCACAAGATCTATCTTGCACTCAAAGTGGCCGCCATGGAATATCCTCCATAAGCCACTTGTGCGCCGCCCGCGCCTACGCGATCGCCTCCACGGGTCGGTAGATCATCGACGTAATCAACGCATCCAGCCTGGAACCGAGCATGATGTATTTGGGAAGAGGATCGTCCCCCACGAGGTACACCATCGAGTTTGACAAAATTATCTTCTTCTCCCCTCTCGTCGAACAAGTTGCACCGAGTGCTCTTGATGGAGTCTCCTGTCTCTCGTAGGGTCTTTGATAGATACCGCCTTTCGAACGCCGACCGGTTTTCTTCTTCCGAAGACCATCGCGCCGCCATCGCAACGCTGCACCAAGAACGAGGGCCACATCTCGAGGTCTCGAAACTCAGCAGCTTTCCCGATCCCGAATTTATTAGTGCGACCATCGCATCTTTGCAAAAAGAGAATCAAGAAGGGCCCTCTTGGTATATGGCTTCCACCAAATGAACGCCGCAAAACGGTGTCCTTCGAATAATCTCCCAAATGTCGAGGGGTCATGTTAACTTTCAATTCGACCTAAGGTCTCCACAACCGTGTCAAATAGCAACGCCCATTAACTAGGTCTGACCGCCATAATCACAAGCCCTCAGCAGATCTGATACAAAAAGTTTAAGCTGATAATATAAGGTTTTAAACGTAGAACTCTCGCTTATTAAATAGAGATATAAAATGTTAAACAGAGACCCATTTTGTTAAATGTAGACGAGAATACTTAAACGTAGACAACAAATGTTAAATCAGTAATATCTCATTTCTTAAACGTCAACCTCATTTGTAAAATCGCAACCATATCAAACGAAACGGAAATGTACATTATAAATATTACACAAATCATAACAATCGAAAAACTATTTCGATAGTGTATACATACTGAAAAATGCAAAACAAAAACAAAACCCTAACCGAGAAATCTCCCTCAGACTAACAAAACCCCACCCGAGAAATCCCCCGCAGACTTCAATATCTTCCAACAAAAAAATGAGAGCACAAAAACAAAACCGAAAAATCTTTCTTTGTAATGTAATGCTTAACATAAAACCATACTCAATACCTTAGATCGCGAAACTCGATGAAATGCCAACTAGTCACAGGGGGACTTCTCCTTCGAGATACCCGGTGAAAGGGAAAAAGTCGATGAAATGGCAATTACAGTAGGCTTTCGCCGTAGAGACAACTTCGAGACGACTGAAATGGAAAAGTCAAGACGTGAGTCGAGAAAAAGCAATTAAACGGCTCCAATAAATTGCCTCTCGGGTTACTCCTACGGAAAACCCCCACTTCCTCTCAAATCGCCGAGATGGTCCCAGCACCACGACTCCCCCATGCAAGGGCATTTTTCGTCCAAAAATTTGAAACTCACTCCGCTCACACATCCGTTACGGTGGTTTGGGGGTTTGAAAAACATGACTTTAAAAGGAGGGGGTTTTTGGGATCTGCAAAAACCAACGTGTTTTTGGCAATTTTACAAACTTAAAGGGTTTTTTTGGCAATTTCCACTATTGAAATATATCTATATATATATATAATGATTTCATTGTAATTAAAAGAGTTAGAATAATGATTCACTATTAAAAAAAATTCAATGGCCACCGTATTATTGAGAAAAAGCGGCTCATTTTATATAAACTAGAGTTGGTTCAAGTGGTTAAGATTTGGGCTACTAAATTAATTAATTTAGCATTCAAATATTTATATATATATATATATATATATATATATATATAAATTTAAAAAAAACACGGTAAAGATTTTTTATAAGACTTTTATGATGCGTTTGGATTGCAAAAATAAGAACAATGTTTGGTTGCAATAAAATTCATTGGGAATGGAGCAAGGGAAAAGTGAAAATATCCTAAATTTACTATTTTGCCCTTAATGCTAATAAATAATATTGACATATTATTTATGATAAATTTTTAATTTGTGAAATATTATGTGTATCTTATATACTTAAATTATCATCAAATATTAATTAAATAATTCACTTTAATTATTAGTAATTTTAATTAATATAATTAGGTATTATAAATGAATATTTGGTGTATTATTTTTTTTAAAAATGAAACTACTTATTTTAAATAATTTAAATATTATTATCAATTTTAATGGTTATAATTAAATATTTATATTAAATAGTTCATATTATTATTATTATTACAAATAAAAATGTTAAATAGATGAGCAATTTTGGAGTGGGGGCAAATATGTCAAATCACATCAATTTCTCCCCATTACCCTCATATTTGGTGGTAATGGAAATTAGCCTTTAATTATGAGGTCTGGGTTTAATTCCCATTCTTATATGTATCCGAACATGTATTATTATTAAAACTTGTGTCTATTCTTATTCCTTAGTAATCATTACTCTAATCCAAACACACCCTTAGTACTCCGTTTTTAAATGGGCCAAAGAGATTATTTAAAAAAAACCAAAGCGTTGTTGGAAGTTCAGTGGCTAGTGACTAGAGCAAGGTTGGCAGCCCAAGTTGTCAATCGAGCATCTGGCCCATTGACCCCATCAGGCTGCGGCCTTGGCCATTGCTTTCATATTTCAACTCTTCCCTTAAGAAAATCTTTCATTTGCTCTGTTCCCATTGCTCATATGAACATGTATGGTTGACCAATAAGTCTTCCATCCAAGCCAACCATGGGTGGCTCTAGTAATGGAACTAAGATGGCCACTAGACTCCCAAAATTAAAAGATGGCGATAGTAATGGAACTAAGATGGCCACTAGACTCCCAAAATTAAAAGAGGCCATTCGCCATTCATGGCCTTCTCTCTCATTCAATGTTATCCACTTTGACTTCAATGGCAACTCAATCATTCAAATGCAATACAAGACTTTTGCATATTTTGCTAGTCTTTATTTATTTATTTATTTATTTACTTTAACATCTAGCGCGTTCTCTGAGGAAATGTAGTCCGGAAAAAAAAAATGACAGTTTGTTGGTCGGAAGTTATTACCACTTCCAATAATTTTAATATTTATTTTATTAAAAATATAATAAATCTTAAAATAGGGAAATGAGGAGAAGTGGGTTAATATAAAATTTCACTTCAGTAAAAATTATGCTGAAGTATGTTTAGTTTAAAATCTGAAAAATGTTGAAGTAAGGAAAGTGGTACTTCCACCGTTTCAGAGTAAAATGAACATCTAACTCAAGTGAAGTCAATCTATTTTAGTGATTTTTTTACCACTTCCTCTCAAATAAACGGCACTGTAACCCAGGTGCAAAATAAGAGAAAATAATTTTTTTTAATTAAAAAAAATCTTGTTAGTATTTATAAAAAAAAATCACAAGAGAACCACTGGATAGCACAATAGTGTTTTAATTTGACAGTGAGGGTAGACACGGGTTTGAAACTTCACACCAATGAAGTTGTAAAGTACTGTACTCTTATTGTTCACTGAGATCATGCACTGTACACTGAATCTTCGTATGGATCTTCTATGAGAGGAACTATATTCTCCACCCCTTCATGGTTATATGGCAAGGAAGATTTATTATCATAGGTTTATGGTCTCTAATATATCTTTTTTGGCACATATGGCAAGCCTTCATTGGCTGCATGTTAGACCGCCCAACATGATAAATTTCTAGAAGCTGTTAAGCCACCATAGCTAGTATATTTTTGTGCCTACCTATATTATTAAGTGGGGGGCGCTTGTCACCTATTTATAAATTAAAAAAAAAAACATATACAAATCAGATTAAAAAGATAAGGACATAATAACATTTTAATAGCAATTTTATTCATTTTTCACGCTATTGATTTTTTTAAAAAGAAATTTAAATAAGTTATAAAGGAACCTTCAACCTTTAAATAAAGAGTAAAATGAAAATTTTAATGTTATATTATAGAAGTGGTATTGATGTTTTTTCTAATATAAGATCTTTCATATTTTATTAAAAACATTAAATTACACAACAAATGATTTAGTCTTTCCAATCAAAAAAATTTTTTTTTACAAAGCCAATGAAACATTCTTACATGAACAACTAAAAAATGTTAATTTTTTCCACCCCAATTCATATTTTAAACTTTTAAATATATTTAGGATAATTTTATATATTAAAGTAGTGGAAAAACTCCAAACCCACTTGGAAAAGAAAACCAAAAGTATAATAATAAATAAAAAATATTAGATTAATTCAGGAAAAATTAAACATAAAATTACTTATTAATACCACCCATGTAATAAGAGAATTGGCAGTTGATTCCCCTTCTAACGGCCTCTTGGTACTACCATATGACCATGTAGAAACACTTAATAGCCAAGAGATCTAATGGCGTCTCATCTTCTTCATCACTTCAAAGCGTTGAGCCACCTCTTCTTTCTCCTCTCCATCTACCATGACACAGCCATGGCAACTCTCACTTTCAAGCCAATCAAGGCCAACTGCGCCACCACCAGATACACAGACAATAGCCCCTTCTCCACCAACCTCAAGACCCTCTTATCCACCCCTCAAAGACAAGTCCTCGTCATCCATTTCCATCAATGAAACCGCCGGCAAGGCCCCGGCCACCGTCTTCGGCCTCTACTTCTGCACAGGTGATCTCTCAAAAGACAACTGCCAAGCCTGCATTCAAACAGCCATCAAAGACATCATTGATAGTTGCCCAAGCTCCAAACAAGCAATCATATGGTATGATTATTGTGAGCTGCGTTACTCTGATACCAACTTCTTTGGACTTCCAGACACTAATGGCTTCTCCATGATCAATGTTAATGAGAACACCACTTCATCAAGACCAGTGGAGGTGGTGTCCCAATTGGTGAAAGATGCTCCACTAGCCCAGCCTCTCATGTTCAAGTCCCAAGCTTTCATATCTGAGAGCTTGTATGCTCTGGCACAGTGTTCTTCAGACTTAAGCAGTAAAGGATGCAGTGATTGCTTGACTACCATCTTGGCAAATATCAAGGCTTGTTGCACTAGTTCTAAGGGATGGAGGTTTTTGGCTCCTAGCTGTTGGATAAGGTATGAAGCCACACCTTTCCTTCAGAATCTAAATGGAACAAGTACATACATCACTCAGAGCTATTGTTCAAGCAATAACTTCCCTTCTAATGGTGCCTCACAAGGACTTGTCAGGCTTTTGTCAAGCTTGACCAAAAATGCTCCGGCGATGGCCGGGTTCTACTACACCATTGTGAGGGAGAAAAGGGACATGCTCTATGGCTTAGCACTCTGCAGAGGAGATTTACAAAACAAAAGGGAAGATTGCCAGAGCTGCCTGAATGATGCAAGTAGAAGCATAGTAGAAGACTGTCCAAGCAAAGCACAAGCAATTGAATGGTATGAGAAGTGCTTTGTTAAATACTCAAACCAGAGGTTCTTTGGGATGTTGGACAGCGTTAATCGGACATTATGCGGTGTGGAACAAGTGTCAGCTGATGCCGATAGTGCTACGGAGAAACTAGCAAGGAGTTTAATCAATGATGCAGTGAAAAATAAAAAGTTTGTGAGTGCTGGAAAACTAGTGATTAGTTGTTCATTGTCTAGCTATGTTCTAGTGCAGTGCAGTAGAGATCTTAGTAAGGGAAGATGCATGCAATGCTTACAGAGAGGGATGGATAAGGTGTCCAGTGAATGCAAGCTTACCAATGGGTGGAGGTATCTCTCCGGCAGTTGTACTCTGAGGTATGAGACCTTTCCATTCTTCAACACGGCCATCATATCCACTGTGTCTCTTTGAATATGTGTCTGAACTCAAAATTGGGTTAACTGGGTCAATGGAGAACAATCCTTTTTCTTTAAAATTTGTTAAATTTGCATGCTCTGTTTGTTGTGGAACATGATGTGAGTTGTGCTCACACCAAACATGGTGAATTTGCTTGTCTAAACAGCTAGAAATAACTAGTTAGAATTTTTAGAATTGCTGCTATTGTTGCCCCCTGTTCTTGTATCTTCTAGCTATGGTGAAGGCTGAGTTACAGAAATGATATGCATGCTTCTTAATTATCTGGCTTTGATTGTGTGGTGATTCTTATGCTAGTGATTTGACTTTCCAATTATCAAAGAATAAAAGATATCAATTAGGTCGGATGATAAATACAGGGCACTGATCAGCAATGAATTCCGGTTCATGGATCTGGCAGTTTGCTTTGCTGATGAAAGTGAGAAGGCCTTTTTTTTTTCCAAATAGAACATATTCCATTAATATATTAAAAAAATCAGTATAATAACATAACAGATATAACAAAAACAGACGGAACAAACATAAAATTAAATAACGTGGTCAACCCCGTTCCCTCTCCTCCGGCCTCTTCTTCTTTGGTGAGAGAAGATGTTTCTTTCGCTGATGTACTCGCTCTCCTCCTTCCGTCGAGCCTTCTCAGCCATGTGACTCTGATTGGCAAACTGTCTCTAAACGTCGCCGTCTCTCGGAATCTAAAATTGTTTGCAAAAAATGCCTGAGATCTGGTCACTCCTCCGTGGAATGCAGGCATCAACTTACCTGTCGGCGCTGCGCTGGAACAGGTCACGTTGCCGCTCACTGTCCCCGCCGGTCGCCTCAAGGTGTTGAAGGTGATAATCCCCGGCAAAGATCTAAGAAATCTCTGCCGGATGCTCGGCCGCTCCTTAATATTGCTCCTTCGTTAACGACTGCAATCGCATCGCCGAACCTTCCTCTCTTTCGTGTCTCTCTTCCAATTACTGAAGAGATTAACAAATCCAAGGAAGATCTTAGAAAAATGATCATCGTTAAGGTTGCATCTGGGAATGCGAGTGTCAATTCGCTGAAGACTCACTTGCCGGAGATCTTAAATTCGGGTTTAATTGTCAACATCACTCCGTATGATGATGATTTTATTCTCTCCATGAACTCTTCTAGATCGGCCTCTCTAGCAGTCAAACAAAGCCGATGTCTTTCTCTTCGAAGCATGGTCATTGCACGATCAATCTCTCGCCATGGACTCCTGAGTTTAAATCTCACTCACTCGCTGCCGGCAACTATCAATGGATCAGGCTTTCTAATTTGCCTTTGCACTGCTGGAATTGGGATTCCATTGTTTCCATCATCCGACCTTTTGGTGATCTAATCTACGTTCAGAAGTGGGAAGATGTATCTCTGAAGTTTATCCGAGTTATGGCAAGATTAAAGAAGCCCATAGCCTTCCCTATGCAGCTGGTAGTTGATGTTGGTATGAGAAGTTTCTTCGTCTTGCTTGAGGATTCCGGCATCCCTTCTCTAAGGTCCAAGATTTCCAAAGCTGATACTTTGCACTCTAAGCCAGTAAATTCGGTGGTGATCAAGGCACACTCAGCTCTCCCTGAGAAGAAGCCTGCCGATGCTTTCGACCCCATCCCCTTGCAGCCTTCCGGCAGCTCTTCTTTCTTCCCCAACAGATCTAAAGGTAAAGCCCCAGCTATTGTCTCTCCTGAAATCGAAAATTCCGGCAAACACGTTGAGCTTGGCTCCGTGTTAGACCATTCGATGAGCCCTGACCCTACCGAGGAGGTAGGGATTCCCGGCGGCCGGCGGTTTTGCTCCGGTAACCGAAGAGAGAATTCCTTTCTCTCAGTCGGTGGTGCAAGTACCGAGAGCGGGAACACACTGTGCATGAATATGCTGGACGTGCCAACCACTCATGCAATGGCCGTTGCCTTGCCTCGAGATGGTAACTCACACATGCAAGTTGTCTCCAAGCTAACGTCGGTTCCTTTGCCTCGAGATTTGGTTGCACCACTGGATGCTGATCCCAGAGCCTCATCTAGGGTGATACCTATACCTCAGGTGCATAGAGATTTGGAGGAGATGATCTCTGAGATTCCTTCATTAAATCTCATTTCATCTCCGCCTCGGGATTTGTGCAACATGCTCATCCATACCCCTAATTCCACTAGTAGACCAATGCATGAGGACCCACCTTGTGTTATTCTCTCTCCTATTAATCTGGATGATGGAGACTTGCCTTGTGATAACCAACCCCTTGATGATCATCAAGCGGGTGATCAGCATTGTGATGGCATTTGTTCCTCTGATCCTTTGCCTTGTGATTCGCATATCACTGATCACAAAGCAAGGGATAAGAACTTGGTTTCTATTATTCCTTATATAGACCCTTCCTCCACCATTTCTACCACTCAAAAAAATGTTTCTTCTCAACTTCAATTCTCTGCTCCAGAAGAAATTAATACCACCCCCATTGAGGATAAATCGCTCAAGCAAATTATTTCTCCCACCTACTCTTCGCAGATCATTGCTTCTGCAAAAAATGGGACCTTACCTGATCACTTGAAATTCCTGCCACCATCTATCCCAATACCTGAGGGATACACATGGGTTGTTATTCATGGAGGATGGACCCTAATTCCAAAGGTCAACTCCGATAAGTTTGTTACTCCTGTTCCCCCCACTACTGCTCCCACTGTACCTGATCCTCTTGACGAGGAATTAGTGGACTGGGATGATAAAGATGATGACCAAGAATTTTTGGCTGATGACCTCGCCGATGAAGTTGATATTCCGGAGGAGTGATGATTTCGCAGACCCGGCCATCATTGAATCAGTAGTCCAGCACTTTGAGGTTGGTACAAGGTTGTCAAAATTTCCAAATATTTCACTCAACCCTCAGGGATCTTCCAATCTTGACTCCTGCATTTCTTCCAATAACCAGGTCCGTCGTAGCGACAGGACCAAAAAACCTTCAACAAGATGGAATGAAGATGCAGGTTTCATACAGCATCCACCAAGATCCTCTAAGAAAAAGATTCCTGAAGATCCCAGGGAAGGTACCATTCCTCAAGTGCACTCTTCATTAAATTCTTGGTCTGATGCTCAATTTCATAATTATAGCATTGCATGTGGGGTAAAATTCCTAGGCTCACCTCAACATAAATCCAAATGTTTCACAATCATGAAAAATTTAGAACTGGAAAGATCTTCCTCTTTGGTAGGCCCTGAGGGGACCACCACCAAGACACCCAACCCTTCTTTATGAAAATCATTTCTTGGAATGTTAGGGGGTTAGGTCGGCCCTCCAAACGCCACCTAGTTAAAAACTTTTTATCTTCTGTTAAAGCTGATGTTGTCTGCTTACAAGAATCTAAATTACATGTCCTTCACCGATCCCTTTGGAATTCCATTGGTGGAAGATTCCTTGACTCCTTTGAATTTATTCCTGCCTTGGGATCTGCGGGAGGCATTATCATGTCCTGGGATAGTTCCAAAGTGTTTGGAACACTTATCCACTTGGGGACTTTTTCCATAACTTTAAAATTCACTAATAAAGTTGACAACCTTTCTTGGACTTGTACAACTGTTTATGGTCCTAATTCCAGGATTATTCGTTCCGATTTTTGGGATGAACTTCGTCATGTACATGAATTTTGCTCACCCACTTGGGTCCTGTGCGGTGATTTTAACACGGTGTTCTCACTAAATGATAAAAACAGAGGTTTCCCTATTGCAAGTGATCTTGCATCGGCCCAAAACTTCCTCAATGAGCTTAACCTTGTGGACCCACCCCTTCTTGGCAGAAGCTTTACCTGGGCAAATGGACAAAGTGATCCCATCTGGACGCGCTTAGACCGCTTTCTTCTTTCTCATGACTGGTTTTCTTCCTACCCCAGGACCATTCAATATGCTCTTCCCAGATTTGGTTCTGATCACGCACCCATCTGCCTTGATTTTGGATCTCACACTCCGAGACCCCGCACTTTTCGTTTGGAAAAATCCTACTACATCAATGACCAATTAAGTTCTCTCATTCAAGATTGGTGGTGTGAACCTAACCTTGAGGGTTGTGGAGCTTTTATCATTTCAAAAAAACTCATTCACCTTAAATCTCGTCTTAAGGTTTGGGCTTCTGATAATTTTGGCCCCATCTCTGTCCTCAAAAATGCTTTGCTCTTAGAAATTAATTCTCTAGATTCCGAAAGTGAGAATAGAACTTTGACTGATTCTGAAGTTCTTCGTATTACCCAATTGCGTCAGGATTTCTCTGCCATCCTTAGAAATGAGGAAACCTATTGGCGACAACGATCCAGAATCACATGGCTCAAAGAAGGTGATTCTAATACCAAATTCTTTCATTCTGTTGCTAATGGAAGACGTAACAAGAACTTTATTCCCAGAATCCTCATCAATGACTCTTGGGTCGAAGGAAACCGAAATCTTGGTATTCACTTTTTGAATCATTTCGGTCTCCTATTTGGAACTGCTAGATCCTCCCGTTTCATTATGGACTGGCAACACTTGTTCAACCTTAGAGACACAGTTGATCTCTCGAATCTGGACTTACCATTTTTAATGAACGAACTCAAACAAGCAGTTTTTGACTTGAGCGCTGACAAAGCCCCAGGTCCTGATGGTTTCCCCATCTTTTTCTTCCAAAAGCACTGGGATTTAGTTAAAAACTCCTTGTTTTCCCTTTGTAACGATTTCTTTGAGGGGAGAGCAAACCTTGAGTGCATTAATTGGATTCATATTACTCTTGTTGCGAAAATCAATTCTCCTGAAAATCTCTCTGATTATCGCCCCATCAGCCTCATTAATTCTTCCTGTAAAATCTTATCCAAAGTTTTAGCCAATAGGCTGAGTACTGTGATAAGTTCCCTGGTTGATGACTCGCAATCGGCATTTATTAAAGGGAGATGTATTGCAGACAACATTATTGCTGCCCAGGAACTTATTTTCCATCTTCAAAAGCGCAAGGTGCTTGGTTATGCTTTCAAAGTTGACTTTGCCAAAGCTTTCGACTCCCTTGATTGGAACTTCCTCTTTGACATTCTTGCTGCCCGAGGCTTCAGTCACCGATGGATTTCCTGGATCTCTACCATCCTCCACACTTCCAAAGCTCGTGTGATTGTGAATGGGGAGCCCCATGGATTCATCCGTTGCAAACGTGGGTTGCGTCAAGGAGATCCCCTCTCCCCCTCCTTTTTGCTCTGGCAGCCGACACTCTTAGTGCAATGTTCTCGCACGCACTACAGAATAGAATTCTTGTGGGTATTCCCATTGATACCCTTGACAGCATCTGTCACCTCCAATACGCTGATGATCTCATCATTTTCTCTGCTGGAGGCCACGAGGACCTTCTTGTTATTAAGTTTATCCTCTACCTCTATGAAGGGGCCTCTGGTCTTACCATCAACTTCAATAAGAGCTGTCTTTACTCTACTAATTATGGATACCAACCCAACGCAACCTCGGCCTCAATCCTTAACTGCGCTAGGAATTGCCTTCCTATCACCTACCTTGGTGTCCCAATCTCTGGTAGACGCCCCCTGCGTGATGATTGGACAAAATTAATCTCAAAGATCAGAACCAAGCTTTCCTCCTGGAAAGCCATTTATCTTTCTCTTGGTGGTCGGCTGACCCTACTCAACTTGGTTATTTCTTCAATTCCCACCTATTGGATGTCCGTCTTCAAATTACCATCCTGGGTAATTAAGGAGATAGACAAAATTCGTAGAGATTTTCTCTGGAAGGGTCCGGATCTTGGTTCCAAAGGTCTCCGACTTGTTGCTTGGGACAGAATTTGTCGACCTCGTAGTATGGGTGGATGGGGCATTCTTAACCTTCAATCCTTCAACAATGCTCTTCTTGCCAAATGGTGGTGGAAAATCTTTCCTGGACAACAAGGTTGTTGGTCTAAAATCATTCATTTAAATTACCTGAATAGAGGTCCCCCTGGACCTCTCTTTCATTCTCCACCAAGAAATAAATCTTTTTTCTGGGCTGGCATCATCCCTATCCTACCCGCTTTTAGAGCTTGCACTTCAAAAGCCATTCTCAATGGTGCATCTACCTTTTTCTGGTTCGATAACTGGCTTGATGGCCGTGCGCCAAAAGACATTTGGCCTGACCTTTTCAATATCTGTCTGGCACCTTGGATTACCATTAGACAACTTTCTCTGAACCTTTCTCCCCTCGAATCTGTTTTTAGTGAGGTTTCTTCGGATGCTCTTCAACCTCTCTTACAATCGCTTCCTGATTGTTCATCTCCCCTTGAGGACAGGAACACTTGGATCTTGGAAAACAAAGGCAACTTCTCTGTTCGTTCTTTCTACAAATTCCTTGTAGATGGTGGTTTGCGCACTCCTCTGTACCCTTCCTTCTGGAAAGTGGACTGTCCCAGCAAGATCACTCTCTTTTGTTGGCTTGCTAGCGACAATAAAATTCTTACTCTGACCAATCTCGCTAAGAGAGGCTGTAACTCCATTTTTGGGACGGACACCTGCGTTTTGTGTTCTAAAGACTCTGAAACTGTGGATCATCTTCTGATTCACTGTGATTTTACCTCGAGAATCTGGGCTTTCTTCATGAATACCTTAAACCTTCATTCTTACCCATATTCTACAGAGCAGATTTGGTCCACTTGGATTCCTTCATTGGAAGTGCGTGTGCGCACTTTCTGGGACCTAATTACCAGAGCAATTTTCTGGAATATCTGGCTGGAAAGGAACAATCGTATTTTCAACCTTACCTCCATTTCCACTGCATCAATTATTTTTAAAATTTCTCATATGATTATTAATTGGTGCTCTACAGCTAAAGACTCGACCCAACAAGTCTCCAGTGATTCCATCCAGGCTGTCAAGCGCTCCCTTGACTTCTTGAGCGCCAGATCTGCAGACCTCGCCAGCGGCTCGACACATCTTCCTCTCCCTGAGTGACTCTCCTAGGTCCTACTGAGATGACCTCTGCTACCTCTTGGTGGTCTTCGTCTCCTCAGCTCCTGGTCGTGGGTTTTTTTTTTCGTTGGTTGTGGACTGTCACACCTCTGGTGTAGTGTCTGTCTGAGGAGTCTGTTGTTGTTTTCTGTCTCTTAATTCAATAAATATGTGGTTTATCCACTTTTTATCATAAATAACGAACAAAGACAACAAAAAGATGCCATAGAGAGCCCAATTTTTTTTTTTTTAATTAGCTAGATTGCCCTATGACCAGCCATCAAATCGATGTATTTTAAAATGTAAAAAAAAATTGCATTATAACATAAAATGTGCATTCGTGTAAGCATCAAAACTAAAGCTTATGGCTAATAAATAGTGTCATATATAAGGTGGGTAAAGGCCTTGCAAATAGGTAATGTGGTTCTAAACTAAATAAGAATGTTTTGAAACTAAAAATGGGCCCAATATACATGGGCCTCTAACAATGATTGTATTATTATAATAATTTTTTATTTTTACTTTTATTTAAGTCGTCTACCTCCTCACTTATATGCGTATAACACATGATATTTGCTTTTATTGTAAAGAACCAACTTGTTCTTGATACTGTTACAAAAAGGGTAGATATTTGCAAAGTGTTGTGGTGTTGTTTATTGTGTTTTCCATTCTTGTTGCTCAACCACTCTTTGTGGTTGTTGTTTGTTGTTTGGTTGTTATTCTTTCGTATTTTTTTCCTTGTATTGTCTAACCTTTGTAAGCTTTTGGTTTGTTCTTAATGCATTCGTTGTTTATCTATTTTATAAAATATATATATATATATATATTTGCAAGGGAGATAAGAAAGTTTTGTGGTGGTGCAAACTTTCAACAGTGCCCTGCTTAGCAAATGGTGATGGAAAATTGTGTCTAGTTCGCATTGGTGTGGTGAGGCTATTATTCGAGAGAATTATTTCAAGAGGGTCCCCCCTTGGAACCTGTTTCACAAGTAGCGTGGTAGATGTTCCTATTTTTGGAATGGCATTCTTCACACGTTACCCGCTTTTAGAACAAACCTCTCCTCGTTTATCAAAGATGGGCTTCCACACTCTTTTGGATGGACAATTGGGTGGATGAGCGTGCTCCCATGGACATTTGGCCTCATGCTTTCCTTTTAACGCCTTGCAAGGAGGAAACAGTTAGAGATTTTGTTCTTAGGAGGCCGGATTCCCCATGGATTGATTGCCCAACTGCGATTAATCTTCTTCGCAATCTTAATACTCAGTATTCCCCCGAGAATGATGGAAAACGTTGGAATCTAGCGGCAAATGGAAAGTTTTCAGTCAAAACGTTCTATAACTTCTTAAATGATGGGGGCATGCGCTGTCCCTGGTCTCCTGTCATCCTTAAAGGGGGCTGCCCAAAAAAGATTAACCTCTTCAATTGGTTGGCCTGGGACAACAAGATCCTGACTTTAGAAAACCTCGCGTTACACAGGTGCAATCTTCTCTATTCTACAACTTGTGTGATGTGTCATGCGGATGTTGAGACCGCTGATCATCTTCTCATCCTTTGTCCAGTGGCCTTACATATTTGGAATTACTTCAGGCATCTTTTTGAGGCACGACATATCCCGAGGTCTCTTAAGGACCTTTGGGGAGGTTGGAAAAGAAATTTGCCTAAATCTCTCAACTGTTTCTGGGATCTACTTGTGAGAGCAATCACATGGAACATTTGACTTGAAAAAAATGCACACATGTTTACTTCTGTTTGTCTTTCGGATGATTCCCTCATTTTAAAGATTGCTCGTATGATAATTGTGTGCTTATCTGCAGCTCCTGCCCCTAAGAAAGCGAAGCTTGAGGAACCGATGATGAAGATCAAAAGGAGTTTGGAGTTTCTACCCGCTAGCGACGTGGTGCTGGATGCCCCACAGTCGAGTTCCCTGGTCCCACATGAGATTTAGCTCTTTGATGTATTTCCCCCCTAAGGGTCTTTACCTTTAGGGGCTTTCCTGTGTCTCTGTTTCTTTTTGTTTTTTTCCTTTGTCTTGGTCTTACCACTCTTGGTGGTGTTGTTTCGAGCCTTGGCTCTTGTTATGTTATCCTGTTCTTGTACTCTTTTTTTCTTTTAATGAACGTGGTTTATCCACTTTTTCAAAAAAAGTTTTGTGGACAAAGGAGCTAGAAATAGCTAATTAAGGTCCACAATACTCAAAATCAAAACAAGAATTACAGACATAACAGTAACCTCCATCAACCACCTTGGGACGTCTAGTCCACTATGAAACAAAGAAAGCCTATTATTTTGTCTACCATATTTTGGCTAAAGTATCTGCAAGCCCATTACTGTCTTCAGAGATAAACTCCAATGTGATTTTCTGGACTGCGCTAATTTGACGTGATTGATTTATTCTCTCAGCATCCAGGGTATAAATTATCTTCGCTAATTAGAAGATGAACAGCAGTTGGACAAGTGCTCAGTATGCGGCTTGGGTTTAGTGGCCATTCTTAGCATCTCTCCAATGCAAATCCAATGGCAGTCACTTCAGCTGCTAAGCTTGAATCTTTGACAGCGTCTATTGCTCCCGCTAAGATGATCTAGGTGTCACCAACAACTAGAACAAAACCTAAACCACAAGGCAACTCCCTATCAGTCCGGGAAACATCAGTACATAAAATTGAAATAGAATAAGAATTGTGAGAGTTTGAGAGAAGCTCCCTAATATTATCCCTTGTCCTTCTTGCATAATCTCTAAGAACTGCATCATGAATGCTTTGTTGAAAGATTTAGGCTTCAGTGGCGATTTTCATGTTGAAATCCATGTCACATCTTGCCTTCCAGATCCTGTATGCACTAGTTGCCGATAGTCCTTTAAAGGCTTGACTACCCAACCTCGAATTCCATTATTTAATCAACCAAGGCTCTTGAGCAAAATCAACCCTCTCAATGAGTTGAATACTTGCGAAATTCTCAAATAAAGCCCAACATTTCCTGCTGAGCTTGCAATTCTAAATGATGTGCTAGCTCAGTTGTTTCTACCTCTAGTTCACAAATCAAGCACATCATTCAGGGACCAATATTAAATTATAAAAGTTTTCATATGTTGGGACAATAGTGGAATAACCTACACATCCATGAATGTTAATTTTCACTGGAGGAGCAACAGGGATCCTCCAAAGCACTTGCTAATCCACCTAATTCTCAGCATCAAGGCATTGGTTAACATAATTATGCACCACATTTGAGATTCTAGATAAAGCAGCTTCAAGAAACCATACCCAATGATTATTTTTATCAAAGTTAAAAGCAATCTCAAACCCAAAACTTTATTTACAGCTTCAACACATAAAAATATAGCTTTTATAGTGAAAATTTCTCCAATCGTCAACTCTATTTTTAACTCTAAAACCGAATATTCTAAGAATACTTTTCCCACTTCATAATTTATATATTCTTACTGTTAACAAATTTAATCAACTTTAATTCTAAAAGAGTGTTGTGGTTTTTTTTTTATTGTTATCGATGACAATGTATATTTGAACTATTTTCTATGTTTTTATTTTATTGTTTGTGTAATTTTTTTTAATTTTAATGAATTAATATTTCATGTATTATTTTTTTAATTTTTTATTTTTTAGAAATTAAAAAAATATAAACTTAAATCATAAAGTTAATTAATTTGATTAAAATATGAAATTATAAATAAAAAAACAGAAAAACAGAAAAACAGAAAATTAGAAAAAAAAAAACAAAAACAAAAATGAAAACAGAAAAAACAAAAATATGGAGCGGCAGAGGAGCCTGCTTGGCGATCTCTGGGGGGGGTGGATAGCCTTCAAGCAGGAAAGACGACGAGGTTGTGGAGATTTCTAAGGCTAGAGATACTTCGGCGGGAGACGTGGGTGCAAAAAAGGGAGCGTCTTACGCTCAAGTCGTCAGCTCATCTTCGAACGAAGGTTCTCCGAGGAGGAAGACGGGATCTACGTCTCGCATGGAGTGGAAGGGGAATGTGGGTACAAAACGGCCGCGCTCTCCCTGTGACGGTGCTTGTGGTAGGTGTTTCAGGACGACACACGCAACGGCGAAGTGCCGGCACCAAGTAGTGTGCTTAAGGTGTTCGTGTGTGGGTCATGTGGCCGCTAGATGCCCAATGGAGGATAGGAGGAACCCAAGAAGGCGAAGAGTGCATGTGCGCTCGAAATAGTTGGGCAAGTTGGACAACACTCAGGGGTTGAGTACGGCTGATAGAAGGCATTCTGAGGTTGTCTCGAACCAGCGGGAGACGAATGATTCGGGGGCAAGTTCGGTTGTGGAGACACGGTTGATAGTCAAACGGGAAGCTCTTTCCTTATCTCTCTCTCTCTCCGGAGAGCTATGATCTTCGTGAAGAGCTAGCCAAGATTGTTGTGCTCTCTATTGTGGGGGGATTCGTGAATGAGGAGAGTGTTTTGGAGATCATCCCCTCTATTATCAATGCCGAGCAAGTGGGTTCGATCGTCCCGTTAAATGAGTTATTTTTCCTCCTGCCATTTGATAACAGAGAGGAGGTGAGGGAGATAGTGAAGCTGGGGATGTTTGAGGCTAGGACGAAGGATGGAATGTACAAGTTGAACCTGGCGTACTGGACAGCTGAGATTGGTGCTTTGGGCCGTGCGACGGGGGAGGGTCATTGGGTGAATATTTGGAACTTACCTCTTCACGGTTGGTGCTAGAATGTCATCGAACGGGTAGGAGACTTGATCACTCTCTCCAAGCAAACGGTTCCTCACAAGAGATTTTTAACTGTGTTGATCCATCGTCGAAGTGGAGTGACTTTGCCGCTTGAATTGGACTTCTCATTCGGTATGAGAAGATATTTGGTTTTGATCACGGATGAGAGAGGGGTGTTCCCAGCATTTAACAGGGTTGCGGGGAGATACGAGTTGCTGAAGTGTGCAGGAGACAACAAGGGCCCGTAGGTGGTGGTTCGTTCCACTCATATGGTGCCAAGGTCCGATAAAGGTAAGCATATATTGAACCAGGCTTCTCTTGATACGAGGGACATGGGGGTTGGGTTGAAGGGCCTAAGCTCTGATGGCTCGAAGGATATGGGGAGAAGGAAAGAGATGCGTCCGGATTTTGGTGGAGGGATCACTATATTGCAGAGGGGCTCGGATGCTAGGCCTGGCGCTTGGAGGGTGATAGAGGATTTACCATCGCTGGTTGAGCGTTGCTCCCGCGATGAGGGAGGTGTTGTCATGTTGAGGACTTCGCGCCAGTTGAGCTGAGCTCCCGCGGTGGATCAGAGAAGGAGAGAGGCCATCGGGTGACTCCTCAGCTTCGGACCAATGGTCACTGCGGGACGACCGGTCTGAACAAAAGGACTCAGTCACCAGGGAGATGCTTGTCCGGTGATAGAGACAAGACGGGGAAGCGCGGCTCAAAGACAAGACGTGTCGACTGCTGGCGCCCTCGCACGTCGACGTTGGCGACAACTGGGGAGGAGGTGACACGTGGGGTGTTAAGAGACGCTGAGGTTTCTAAGGTCGTGGAGAATATTGGGTCCGAGGTTAACTCTAGGAACTTGCACCCGGTTGATGTGGTGGGACCGGATTCCTTGTCTATTAGTGTGGGTTAAGGGGCGGTGCTGATCCCGGAGGAGGCTGATGTGGGTCGTAATGTGGTTGGGCCTGTGATAAAGGAGATGGAGGACCCAGTTACTGCTGGTTTAGGCCTTCAACTGGGCCAGAGGATAGATGAGGTGCATAGGGGGGAGGAGGCCCAGTTTGGGGATCCGCTCTTATTCTATGTGGAGGGGAATGACTCACTTGCTGCTGATGGGCCAAGGTTGGGAGATGAGCCAGGTGATATCTCTGTGGTGAGTGGCATATGTGGATCTGGAGCTGAATTAGCCAATGTAATGCAAGTGGGCCCTGGCCCGATCTCCACAAATGTGGCCCATACAAACCCTGGGCTGGTTTCAATGGCTGTTAGTGGAATTTCTGCTTTGGTTAATGTGAATTTTGGAGATTTGGCCATGCAACCTGTTGTGGCGCCTCCAGTAGGATTTATTTGGCAGTTCTTGGATGGAGTGTGGGCAATGTTTCCAGATTTAGCCATTTTTGGGGCCACCAATGTTGGCATACCCAGAGATCAAGATCGGTTGGATATCAGTCGATTGGCAAGAATTTGTCAAGCACTGATGATGATTCGGATGACTCCGTCACAGAATTTGAGAGAAATCTGCGTGAATTATTACCGGGACTTAAAGTGGGAGGCTCGATAGGAGGTGCGGAACCCCCTAAGGGGTCAAGGAGAAGTGAAAGGCAAAAGAAACCTTCCTCGAGATTTAATGAAGATGCAGGGTTTGTCCCGGAACCGCCAAGGTCTTCAAAGAAGAAAGTGCTTCATGATGAACCGACTGAAGGTACTAGCAACAAACCTTTTCTTCTTTCTAATTGGTCTAATATTCAGCTTGCTAGTTATTGTAATGCTTGTGCCATCGTGTTTACTGATTCTCAAATTCATTGCTTGAACAACTTGCGTTTACTTGAGTCAAAACGTGCAACCCCGATGTTGAGGCAGGCGGAGACCTCTGATGAGGTCTGCGTTAATTAAAGTGTGTTTATGAATATTATAACTTGGAACGTGAGGGGTCTTGGTAGATCGGCAAAGAGGTTTCTAGTGAAGGATTTTCTTAGCATTCATCATGTGGAGGTCTGTTGTTTACAAGAATCCAAACTTGATGTGATTTTGGCTGCCACGTGGAGGGAGATTGGTGGTTCCTCCTTAGATCAGTTTGCTTTTGCTCTTGTGGTAGGAACGTCTGGGGGGATGATAATTGGATGGAACGGTGCTATCCTTGCTGGCAAGGTAGAAAGGGTCGGGATTTTTAGCATCACTGTGGGATTCCAGGATCTGCGAAATAATTTTGTCTGGCGATATACCACGGTGTATGAGCCTAATGCGCGGGCTTTAAAGTCGAGCTTTTGGGATGAGCTTCGGGGTTGTGGTGATGAACAACATACCTCTTGGGTAATTTGCGGGGATTTCAACGCTATTTTCTCTACGGATGACAAACACACCAGAGTTCACAATCTCCAAGAGATTCGTTACGCTAACCAATTTTTATTAGACCTTAATCTAGGTGAACCACTGGCGGTTGGTAGGAGGTTCTCTTGAACAAATGGGCAGCAGGACCCCATCTGGGTGAAGCTTGATAGATTTTTTGTGAATTGCCCCTAGTCGGAGCATTTCCCCCGTAGTATTCAACATAGCCTCCCGAGATTGGGTTCGAATCATGTCCTGATTCGTTTGGAAGTTGGTAATCACTGTTCTTATCCGAGGACCTTTAGGTTTGAGCTAGTCTGGCTCACGACGGAGGGCTTTCAAGACTTAGTCAGACAGTGGTGGGTTGACCTAACACCGGAGGGTTGTGGAGCGTTTGTGCTTGCTAAAAAATTGGCTGGGCTTATAGAAAGTTTGAGGACGTGGGCTAAATTCAGCTTTGGTTCTGTTAAACTTAAAAAGCTTGTGCTCTTACAAGAGGTGGAGTGCCTTGATGTCATTAAGGAAGCTAGGTGCTTGTGGCCACATGAATTAGCACTTGAGCACCAACTCCTGAGGTCGTTAGAGAGCATTCACAAACAAGAGGAAATTTATTGGAGGCAAAGATCCATGCTTCAATGGTTGAAGGAAGGTGATGGAAACATGAAGTTCTTCCATGCTGTGGCTAATGGTAGGAAATGCAGGAATCTGATTCCGGGCATTGCTCGCGAGGGGGCGTTGGTTTCGAATCCTAAAGAGATTGGGAAGATCTTTGTTGCTCGGTTCCAGCAATAATTTGGCAGTCAACGTTCCTCGCGACTCAAAGTGGATCTTTCCAAGCTTCTGGAAAACAAACTTCAGGTGGACTTGGCGGATATGGAGAGGCCTTTTTTGATGGATGAAATCAAATTCGCTATTTTCAGTTTGGGAGGTAATAAAGCACCGGGACCTGACGGCTTCCCTTTGTATTTCTTTAAACTGTTTTGGGATACGGTTAAAAATGACATTTTCAAGCTCTGTGAGGACTTCTACTTTGGTAGAGCGAACTTAGAGAGGATTAACTGGGCAAACCTGGCTCTTATCCCCAAGGTTGAGTCGCCTGAGCTCCTGGGGGATTATAGGCCTATCAGTCTCATCAACTCGACCCTTAAAATTATTTCCAAGCTTTTAGCAATTCGGTTAAGCAAGGTGATGAACATTCTTGTGGATAATGCTTAATCGGCGTTCTTGAAGGGTCGCTGTATTTTGGATAATGTGGTAGTCGTGGAAGAGCTTATTTTTAGCATGCAAAAGAGAAGACTACCTGGGTTTGTTTTGAAGGTTGACTTTGCTAAAGCTTTTGACTTAGTGGATTGGGATTTCCTTTTGAATCTCCTTAGAGCTAAGGGTTTTGGGGATCGATGGGTAAATTTGATAGAAAAAATTCTTGTATCTTCGAAGGCTAATGTGTTGATCAATGGTTCGCCGAACGGCTACATTCGTTATCATAGAGGTTTGCGACAAGGGGATCCCCTTTCCCCGCTGTTATTTGTCCTGGTTTCAGATGTTCTAAGTGAGATGTTCAATCATGCGTTGGTATCCAAGATTTTCATAGGAGTACCTTTGGGTCCTCTCAAAAGTAGATGCAATCTTCAGTATGTAGATGACCTTCTGATACTGATAACAGGAGGTTTAGAGGACCTCAGGATCGTAAAATTGATCTTATTTCTTTTTGAAGGAATGTCCGGGCTACATGCTAATTTCGCCAAGACTTGTCTGTATTCAAGTAATTCAAGAGTTTTGCCAGATGCTGCGGCTGCTGCAACCCTAAACTGCACTTCTTGGAGGCTTCCGGTGACGTACTTGGGTATCCCTATCTCGGGTGGGAAACCGCGCAAGCAGGATTGGGAGGGGATCATCACGAAAATTCGACGAAGATTATCTTCATGGAAGGTTAAGCAGCTCTCGATTGGGGGAAGGCTCATGTTGGTCAATTCAGTTTTGTTTGCGCTCCCCACCACCTACTGGATGTCGATCTTCAGGCTACCTAGCTGGGTTATTAAAGCGATTGATCGGATTCGTAGGGACTTTTTGTGGTCAGGACCCAACATTGATAAACCGAGGTGCAGACTTGTGAAGTGGAAGACCATCTATAGATCTCGTGATTAGGGGTGGGGGTCCTTGATCCGTATAATTTTAATTAAGCGTTATTGGGGAAGTGGTGGTGGAAGTTCACCAATGACCCCAAGTGGGGAGTGACGGAGGTGATCTGCTTCAACTATGGTGGGTTGAATTGGAATTTGTTTCCTCGCCTCAGGGGGAGGGTGTCTTTCTTCTGGAAGGGAGTATTGACGGTCTTCCAGCACTACGTTGCTGTTTTAAAAGAGAAATTTATTCGAGTGCAGAAACTCTCTTCTGGAAGGACCGGTGGCTCAATGGCAGGGCCCCGATGTTCGTCTGGCAGGATATTTTTAACAGCTGTACGCAACAAAATGCTTCTTTCAATGAGTTAGAGTCCCTGTTAGATGAGCAACCATTCTGTGAGGATGTTGACGTTGCTGATATCCAGGAGCAGCGTAGGACACGTAGGCATGATGAGAATAACAAAAAAAGGTGGTCATTAAATGGGAACGGACAGTTCACGGTGAAATCCTTCTACAATTTCCTTAATGATGGGGGTCTGCGATGCAATGTGGCAAAGATTATGTGGAAAAGTAATTGTCCAAAGAAAATCAATATCTTCAACTGGCTGGTTTGGAAGAATAAGGTGCTTTCATTGGAAAATTTGGAATTAAGAAGATGTAACAATCTTCCGACTGCAACATGCGTGATGTGTCACACCAACATGGAGTCGGTTGACCACCTGTTTCTTCATTGCTCGTTGGCTAATGAGGTGTGGGTGTTCTTTTGTAGGTTACTATCAGTGCCTGAACCTCCAGATTCTATGCACCTTATTTGGTCTTCATGGAGAAACTCTGTGAGACCGGAGGCTAGGCTTTCTGTGGATTTTCCGGTCAAGGCATTGACTTGGAATATTTGGCTCGCGAGAAATGATAGAATTTTTAATGCTAAAATTCTACCTACACACTGCATTATCATCAATATTAATCGCATGCTACTTTCGTGGTTCGATGCTCTTGCAAATTCTGCTAAGGAGAAACTAGAAGATTCCATGTCCAAGGTCAAGCGCAGTCTCGAGTTTCTTGGTTCGAGGAGTCAGTTGGTCGGGGAGGGATATACCTGCCGAGGAGGCACCAGATCTTGTCACGGGCTAGTCCGTCCTGTTGCTTATGTTTTGCGAGGAAATTGTGTTTCCTCGGGTGGTTTGTTGTTTTGTGTTGCCCTTGTTCACCTCTTGTGGTGTGAGGGGTTTTGTTATTCTTTTGTGTCGGTTTGAGTTTGTACTGTGTTTTTTTTTTTAATTAAATTAATGGTTTATCCATCTTTTTTAAAAAAAAATAATAAAAAAAAAGAAAAAAACAAAAATAAAAACAAATAATAATAATAATAATAAATAAATAAATAGTGCTAGCTACAATGACACATAGTTATTTGCGCTTCACTATAGCAATTTGGTGATTTGACATAAAAATTAGATCTTGGTTGAAGGCCATCCTGCGCCAAATTTATTCGTATTACACAGAAATAACGGATGATTGGAGATGCTTTAAAAGCTAATTCTAAAAACTCTTTTTCAGTCTAATCACCCCCAAACAAATTGCTAAATCCTCTTACTTTAAAGCATTGCTTATCCAAAAATTAGCCATATTTAAAGATTCGATTGGCAGTCCATATTTATGGTTCAACCGCCTTGGACCGTTTAAGAAATCTGTAGTAGTTAGTTAGATTACAAATACTATTCCATAGGTTAAGTTTGAGATTATCAGCATACTTCCACAATATTTTTTTTTTTTAAACTAAGAAACATTATTAAAATTAGCATGAAACCATATATTAAAGTTTCTATATTTAAGATGCGCAAGCTGAATCCAGTATTCATTATCCCCATTTACCACAACAATAATATTCTTAGCCATTAGAGTAGTCTTAACATTCCTTAATTTATGTAAATTAAAATCATTACCTGGCTAGCTCATCAACACATGCAGTGCATTAGACCATTTCATTGATATATTACAACCTACCTTCTCATTACTAATGGAGAAGGTGTAATTTCCTAATTTATATAATTTTTTGCATTCTTATATATTTTTTTGTTTGTACTAATTTTTTTTTATTTTATGGTTTTATTTATATTTTTTTTATGGAAAATGTGGACAAACCACCTATGCATACTTTTATTATTTCTCAGCAATAAAGAGTGATAATATCTGTTGTATCAGTGGCCTCAAGAAGACCTGATACCCGATAGTTATAGTGAATGTCAAGGGCAATATTGGTAAAGCTCAATGAACAGAGCTGGGCTGAGCTTTGGGAGCTTGTTTGCACAGGGCCCATAACCAAATCCTAGCCCACTTCATCAACTACCGATCACCAGGAACAATCACGCCATTAGAAAAGTTATTAAATTTGCAACATGCAGGTGAATTTTAAGTATGGTTTCAATTGTGTTTTGATTAATTTCAATTCACAAAATAAAAATAAAAAAATTACTCTAATGAGGGGCATGCTTCTTGTGGACTCCTTTTTTCTCACCCGGCCTTTAATTAGGATTAGACCGGTTAAAATAAATGGATCACAAATCAAATTTAATTTTTTATGACTTCAAGAGATTATGGGTTCATGACTTCCATTAGGGGCAAGCCTTTAATGTTAATTACCCTGGACATTGTCGCAGGAACCTCCGATTAAGAAATAAGTGTGAAAAGGAAACAAGTTGTGACAATCAATTTCATTCATTTCAATAAATATGAATTCATGAATTTCATTGAAAATACAAAAAAAATTTGAAATCATCTTGACTTATACATCTTAACTTATGAACTTGTGTCTGAATTTGTGTCTTGGACATTTTTGCATCTTTTGATCTGACTTGTATTTCAAGTTCTAGATTCTCTATATTGATGAATCATAAACTTGATTTTGACTTTTCATAAGTTTCGGCTTTTATGCTTGTGAAACTTTCTTCAAATCTTGACTTGTGAAACTCTTTGGGTCTTCGACTTATGATGTCTTGAGGTTGTTGAGTTCAATTGTCGATTTATATGGATTTTCAAATATTGACTTGTGAAACTCTTCGGGTCTTCGACTTTTGATGTTTTGACACTGCTAAGTCCAATTGTCGATTCATATGGATTTTCAAATATTGACTTGTGAAACTCTTTAGGTCTTTGACTTTTGATGTCTTAAGACTGCTGAGCTCAATTGTCGATTTATATGGATTTTTTAAATATTGACTTGTGGAACTCTTTGGGTCTTTGACTTATGATGTCTTGAGACTGCTGAGTCCAATTGTCGAGTTATATAGGTTTTAATTTCAAATCTTGACTTTTTTTTCATATTTTGAGTCTTGACTTGTTACTTTGGCTTTGATTTTATATATCTATATTTATCACGTTGTATATGTGTATATTTGAACATAGTGACTGTATGTCCCATCACCATGTTACATGCCTCGTCGGCAGTCTTATATGTCTCATTGCCATTTTGAAATATATATCTCGTCTTGTCCTGAAATTGAACATATTTAATATTTTGGGCATGCCTCAAAATGATTTTTTTTTTTTTAAATATTTATGTGATAGAGACTCCACCAGCTTGTTTGGACACACACACACACACACACACACACTATATATATATATATATATATATATATATATATATATATATTTATATCAACCTCTCAGGCTCATAATTTTTTTACTAGTATCTAGTAACATCCATAATGTTGCACCCTCAAACATTATTATCCAGCACACAGATTGTGAGATACATTTGATTTTAGGTTTGTTGGATATATAGTACACGTAGTTTCTCATTGGATGAGTTGTGTCTCGGACTGATGCCAATCCGGAAGTCAAAGCTTAATGTGTCTACTCCATTAGATTGGTTGTGGTAATGGTGTTCATATGATAATCTTCTCTCTATATATATATCTGACATGAAGAGCTAAATAATTATATATGTCATGCATGGAAAGGTCTAGTCATAGTTGATTATTCATACAAGATGGCATACATACAGTGGAGTTTGGATAGCCTAATTAGCCACCCCTCATTATATGATAATAATTAACTCAATTGACTTTTCCCTTTAATTTAAAGATATATAATAGGTTGAGGCTTATCTTGTCAGGCTGCTATATATTGCAGCCACTCCCTTGCATGTACTTCATTATACATACTTAATCTTCTTTATAAACAACGTCATGACAACCTTTTTGAATCAAGCCTTTACTTGAATTTGTATGCATGCTACAATGAATGCAATTATACCAACTTCAAAGCAAGGCCAGGATGCTCGGCCATGCAAGCGCCATAAGCTAGTGCTTCACGATCATCAGCTCCGCCGAAGAAGATGACACTGATCCCATACAACACATCTCTTGGTAGTATTTGTGCCGTGCCACCGAACTCATGATCGATAATCGAGAATACCGACAGAGCACGGGTTCGCTCAAGCACGCGCTGGTTGATCTGCCTGTAAGCACGACCGAGTGACTAGAATTAGCCACTAGGCTGCATGGTTTTGTGGAAAGGCATCATGATAAGTGCCACACATTTTTGCTGGGCGCATGTGAGGATGTCTTCATGCATGGTTTGGCGCCACGGAATGGTATCTGTTGCTGGGATTAGCCATCTTGTTCCAGAAAGGGAGTCTATTATGTCTAGTTCTATGCATCACGTATATATGGTTGAGGACCTCTCGGAGAACTCTATGAGATGCAAAGCATAAACAATGAGACTATGTTGTCTGATGTCACGAGAAGACTCGATCAAGTTCACTAATGTCGGGACGCGATGGTCGGCTTCTTGTTGTAGCGAGCCAAGTGAAATGCCTCCTGTGCGAGCTTCTTCAAGATGTCGTGAATGAAAGAGAGTTCACAACGCCCGTAGCTTTGCTGGAAATCCAGATGGACCTACGTTGAGAACTCTTCCATATCAGACAATGACAACCACGACAGCAACGGTAACTTTCTTTGGTGACAATGACAAGTGACGGGCGACGGCGACAGTGGCGACTTCTTCATCTTCTTCTTTCTCTGTTGGCCTCATCCTTCCCTCCTTTTCTTCTTTCTTTCATCTGTCTTCTTCTTTTCTTGATGGAGAATCATCGTTTGCTATTTTCTTCGGCAACGACAGCCACTGCGGTGGTAGCGATGGCGACAGTGGTGACGGCAACAACAGCGAAAACGATAGCAGGCAGTGACCTCTTCCTCTTTCTTCACTAGTTACCTTCTCTGGCCCTCGTTCCTTCTCTTCTTCATCTTTTGATTAGTGAGTTTCTTCTTCCAAATTTCTCCGCCGAGGCGACCTCCTTGCATCTGAGGTTCCCGCTTTCTTCTTTATTATTATATGAGTGTATGTTTTGGGCGAGAGAAAACCCTGGATCCTTTCAAATTTCTTCTTCATATCTGACGGAGAGGCAATGGCAGCAGTAGTGGCGACGGTGACGGTGGAGGCGGCACCGACTTCTTCTTCTTCTTTCTCTGCTAGTCTCCCTTCTCCTTCTCAGGTTCCATCTTCTTCCTCCGTCTTCTTTGCTTTAAGTTTTGGCTCTTTTCCTTTTTCCTTCTTCTTTCGTCCCTCGTTCCTTTTGTCATCTTTCTTTGTCGCTTCATCACTGGTTTTCTCCGTCTTTCCGTTCTTCTTTCTTTCCTTTCTTCTTCTTCTTCTAGGGAGAATTTTCCTTTTTCTTCGCTCCTCCGGCCGGTTCCTCCTCTGGCTCCATCCTCGTCATCTTCTTCTCCTTCCTTCTTCTTCATTTTCCACGCTCTCTTCAGTTCTTCTTTGGCCAGTCAGCCTTCTCCTTCTTCTTCTTTGCTTTTTTCATATGAGTATCTTTTTATAGAGAGAAAGCCAGCCTCTCCTCACCTCTCCTTCGTCTTTCTCCCGTCAGTCTCCGTCCTCTCGCCCTCTTCAAACCGCTCGTCTCTTCTCTCCCTCGTCTTCTTTTAAAAGCGTGCAGCTGCCCTCGTCGTGAGCGATCGTGAGAGCGGTTGTTCAAGCCGTAAAGCCGGCGTGGAGGCGACCATCCCACGTTCTTTTTTTCTTTTATTTTTATTATTATTATTTTATTATATTATATATATATATATATATATATATCTATTATCAGATTTGATTTTGATTGCTTTTTTTTATATTAGGTTTTTTTAATTGAATTTTTTTTATTTAATTTATTTTATATTATCTGATTTAATTCGATTTATTTATTTGTTTAATTTATTATATATTATATATATATATATATATTATCGGATTTTTACTTAATTAATTCAATTTGATTTATTTTTATTTTGTTTATATATATATATATATATATATATATATATATATATATATATATATATATATATATATATATATTTATCAATTTTATTTATTTAATTTATATTATCTGATTTCATTTGATTATTATTTGATTATATATTATATATATTTTTTATCAGATTTTATTTTATTTTTTTAATTATATATATATATATATATATATATATATATATATATATATATATATATATATATATATATATATATATATATATATGTTTACTGAGTTGATTTATTTTATTATATACTACTGATTTGACTTAATTTAATTTATTTTATTTTTATCTTTTTATCTTATATGATTATTTTTATCTTATTTAGAATTTTTTTCTGTTGATTTAAATTTTATTTTTATTTTTATTATATATATATTTGCCTCGTGATTTGTATTCGCGGTTGATCTTGGTATTGTGGTCGCCTCAAGATTGGTGTTATAGGCTGGTCTTGAACTTTGGATCGCCTCGAGATTGGTGCTATTGGCTGATTCAGATATTTGAATATTTTTTTTAGATCGCCTCGAGATCTATGTTGTCGGCTGATTTTGGAATTTGTATATTTAGATCGCCTCGAGATCGGTGCTCTCGGCAGATCTTGATATTTGAATATTTTTTTAGATCGCCTCGAGATCTATGTTCTCGGCTGATCTTGGGATTTGTGTATTTAGATCGCCTCAAGATCGGTGCTCTCGGCAGATCTTGATATTTGAATATTTTGGATCACTCGAGATCGGTGCTCTTGGCTTATCCAGGAGATTTGAATATTTAGATCGCCTCGAGATCGGTGCTCTCGATGAGATCTTGATATTTGAATATTTTGGATCGCCTCGAGATCGGTGCTCTTGGCTTATCCGGAGATTTGAATATTTAGATCGCCTCGAGATCGGTGCTCTTGGCTTATCCAGAGATTTGAATATTTTTAGATTACCTCAAGATCTATGCTCTTGGTAGATCTTGATATTTGAGTATTTTTAGATCGCCTCGAGATCTGTGCTCTAGGCTGATCTTGGGATTTTAATATTTAGATCGCCTCAGGATATGTATTTTTGGGTGATCTTGAATATATCCAAATATTATGAAATTTATTTATCTTATCCACATGTTGTCCCAATTTTATTATGATTAGGTCACATGTGATTTTAAAATTTTAATTTGATTTGAATTAGGGCATGCAAAATTTTTTATATAAACACTTCTATCTCCACAAAAAAAATTGTATAATTAAACCTCTTTTTTTCCCAAAAAATTGTTTTACAAGATACTCCCTCAATTTTATATTAATTGTTACATTTTAAAAAAAAATTACATTATTTGTCATTTTTAAGAGTTTTATAAATATTAATTATTTTTTTTTTATATTCTTCTTGTTTAAGGAGGTGCGTGCATTAATGAGAGGTGAATGCAAAAATTGATTGCTTTAATAAAATTAGGCAATTAGAGTCAGCTCGTGCCACCTTGACCGCTGTAGGGTCAAGGGCCACTTCTTAAGTGGCCAGATCCCTCTCTTTTTATGGATTTAGACATTATTTCTTGGAACGTTAGGGGGTCTAGGTAGACCTTCTAAAAGATTTCTTGTTAAAGACTCACTTCTTCATCGCGCTCTAGTGTGCTGTATTCAGGAATCTGAACTTGACTCAGTTACTCCTGCGATCTGGCGATCTTTAGGAGGTAATCACTTTGACGATTACTATTGGTCCCCTTCCCAGGGTTCCTCTGATGGGATGATAATTGGTTGGAACAGTTCCACACTCAAGGGGAAACTGATTCACTCCAGTAAATTCTGCTTAACTGTTGAGTTTCATAACTCACTTATTGAAGATATCTGGCTATGTACTTCTGTGTATGGCCCTAATGATAAACATCTCAAACAATCTTTCTGGAATGAGATCCGATCTAGCAATGGGGGTAAAACTAATCCTTGGGTGATCTGTGGTGACTTCAATGCCATCTTTTCAACTTTAGATAAAAACCAAGGAGTCCCATTCAGAGAGGACATCACACAGGCGCAAGCTCTTATGCGCGATCTTAATCTTGTGGAACCTCCTTCTGTGGGTAGACACTTCACCTGGACTAATGGACAAGCTAACCCAACTTGTGTTAGGCTTTACCGTTTCCTTGTGAACCAAGACTAGTTGAACTGCCACCCTAGAATCAACCAGTCTTGTCTCCCAAGATTAGGTTCGGATCATGCACCCATTAAGCTTACCACTGGACATCACATCTTTAATCAACATCAATTCAGGTTCGAATTAACTTGGTGTTCGTCTGAAGGTTTTGGTGATCTCATTCAAACTTGGTGGAAGGAAGTGAACCCCCAAGGTTGTGGTGCCTTCATTTTATCCAAAAAATTGTCTCACACCAGAGCTAAATTGAGGGCCTGGGCTAATACTTCTTTTGGCTCTATTAAATTGTGGAAACTCAACATCCTCCGTGAAATCGAAAATCTTGATGTGATTAAGGATACTCGTTGCCTTTCAGAATCTGAACTCCAAAGAGATTCTGAACTTAAGCAAACTCTGCACAACACTCTTAATCTTGAGGAAACGTACTGGAGACAACGCTCTAGAGTCACTTGGCTTAAGGAAGGCGACTCCAACACCAAATTTTTTCATGCTGTTGCTAACGGTAGAAGAAACCGTAATTTTATCTCCCATATTAGTCACAACCAATCCATTCTTAAGGAGACTAAAGACATTGGAAGGGCCTTCACTTCCTTCTTTCGCTCTCAACTTGGTTCCAACAACACTTCTCGTCTTCACTTTGATTAGATCAGACTTTTATTGAATAAGGCTCGAATTGATATCTCAGCCTTAGAAGCCCCGTTCGACCAAGAGGAAATTAAAAAAGCTACTTAATTTCGATCTCGGTGATGATAAAGCGCCAGGCCCAGATGGTTTTCCTATGTTTTTCTTTCAGAAATTCTGGTCTACCGTTAAAGATGACTTGATAACTCTCTGTCAAGATTTCTACTTTGGTTCATCTAATCTGGAACGAATCAATTGGGCAAACATCGTCCTTATTCCCAAGACTAATTCACCTGAATTAGTGTCCGATTTTCGTCCCATCAGCCTTATCAATTCTTCTCTCAAAATCATCTCGAAAGTGCTTGCCTCCAAACTTGGCAAAGTCATCGACTCTCTTATTGAGACTCATCAGTCTGTTTTTATCGCGGGTAGATGTATTCTTGATAATATTGTGGCGGCGGAGGAGACGATCTCTAGCCTCCAAAAGCGCAGAATCATGGGCAATATTATAAAGGTTGATTTCGCCAAAGCCTTTGATATGGTTAACTGGGATTTCCTTCTTGATCTTCTGAAAGCTCATGGTTTTGGGGAGCGTTGGATTGGTTGGATTGAAAGATTGATGTTCACTTCTAAATCCTCTATTCTTGTAAATGGCTCAGTGAATGGATTTGTCAGACACAAAAGAGACCTCAGACATGGAGACCCCCTCTCCCCTCTCCTGTTCATTCTTGTTGTTGATGTTTTAAGTTCACTGCTCTCCAACGCCTTAGATTCTGGAATCCTTTATGGGGTCCCCCTTGGCAGTCAGGGGAAGATTTGTCATCTTCAATACGTAGATGATCTACTTATTTTAACAGCTGGAGGGGCATAAGACCTTTGAATTATAAAACTCATTTTTTATCTCTTCGAAGGTATCTCTGGATTGACCATCAATTACAACAAAACTAATCTCTACTCCACTAAACCCGGTCTCCTTCCGGACAGATTGCTTGAGAGCACCTTAAATTGCTCCACTAGCACCCTCCCTCTGACTTATCTTGGCATTCCGATCTCTGGTAGACGTCCTAATCGTCAGGACTGGGAAACTCTCATTTTTAAAATTCGAGCCAGATTGTTTTCTTGGAAATCTAGGTGGCTCTCCCTCGGGGGTAGGCTTACGTTGGTGAATTCTGTGCTCACCTCCATTCCTACCTACTGGATGTCTATCTATAAGCTACCAGTTTGAGTAATTAAAGCTATAGATCGTATTCGTAGAGATTTTCTTTGGAAGGGTCCGGATATCGATAAGGTGGGTTGTAGACTAGTAAATTGGAAGCGTATTAACTTGGAGGTTTTCAATCTTGACCTCCAGGAAAAATGGTGGTGGAAGATTATTACTGAGTCTAATTGGTGTGGTGCTCCAGTGATAAAATTTAACTACTACCAGCGTTCCTTTTCCTGGAATATGTTCAACTCACTCTCTAAGCCTAAGTCCTTTTTCTGGGAAGGAATTTTTAGTTGTCTACTGGCGTTCAGAAAATGTATTTCTCACAAAATCAATAACGGTAACTCCACCCTTTTCTGGTATGATGGCTGGGTTGGTGGTAGAGCTCATATGGATCTGTGGTCACAAGACTTTGCCAGAACCCCAGACCCCTGGGCCACAGTCAATGCTCTAGCTCCCTCTTTCATTCACAAACTTAAGGAGTGTGATCCATCCATCGAGAATATTCTACAAAATCTTAATGGTAACTCCAAAGACCTTAAAATTTGGAATCGCTCTGCTAATGGACATTTCTCAGTTAAATCTTTCTATACCTTCTTGATTGATGGTGGTTCGTGGTTGCCTCCCGAGCCGACTCATCCGGAAGGGTATTTGCCCCTGTAAAGGTGAAGGCTTTCACTTGGCTCGCCTGGGACAACAAGATCCTTACCCTGGAAAATCTAGCTAAAAGAAGATGTAACAAACTCCCAATTGCAACCTGCATCCTTTATCTCAATGATATTGAATCAGCAAATCATCTATTGATTAGCCTCTTTAGTTGCTCGGGATTTGGGAACACTTCCCCTGCATTCTTGCTCTCAATCATCTACCTTGCCTCTACTCGACCTTTGGGGCCCCTGGAGAAAAAACATTAGAAAAGAGGCGAAGGTTTCTTGGGACTTGGGACACTCTCTCTAGAGCCCTAATATGGAATGTCTGGCTTGAAAGAAACAGGAGAATTTTTGATGATTGCTTTTGTTCCTATTTATCTTTAATTACTAAAATTTCTCATACGTTTCGCTTTGGGTGTCTCAGACTCCGCATCACAAAAAGACAAAAAAATTGACGAGTCTCGCATGCTGTCAAGAGAAGCCTTGAGTTCACTGACCCAGGTGGGGTGAGCCGTGCCACCCAGGAAGATCGCGCTTAGTAGGGGCTAGATTCACGATATCCCTGATGCCTCCTAGGGAGCTCTCCTTTCCCCTAGGTGTTTTTGTTTTCTCTTGTATCCTACCGCTCCACTTCTAAAGTGACTATGTTCTTCGCTTGTTTCGCTTTTTGCTATGTGGTCGTTTCGGGACTTTGGTGATTGCGTCAGTGACGATGCGTTTGTTGTCACCTGCACGTAACTCTTAAACCTGCTCTAATAAATGTGATTTATCCACTTTGTCAAAAATAAAAAAAATAAAAAAAAATAAAAAAAATAAAAGTGTCTTATCATAATTGTTTGTTTAGATGTTAGAAGTTTTAATAATAATTTTAATATTTTTCCAATGCTAAAAGCCAAAACGTGGGAAGTTAATATGCAGCAGAAGCAGTAACATGAGAACTCTTTCATCATTTTCTAATGATACTTCCAAATAACATTTTGGTCAAGCCAATGTAAACTCTTTCATTATTTTCTCATAATGTTTCCAAATAATATTTTGGTCAAGCCAATGTGAACTCTTTCATTATTTTTTCATATGTTTCCAAATAATATTTTGGTCAAGTCAATTGAACTCGTTTATTAATGGCCACTTGGAAAATTTCTAGATAGCGTTAATAATAATAATAATAATAATAATAATAATAATAATAATAATAATGAAGTGGTCCTAACTTTAATGATGACTTTATGTGGTGCGGTTGAAGTGGTCCTAACTTTAATGATGACTTTATGTGCGGGTCTGCGATGCAATGTGGCAAAGATTATGTGGAAAAGTAATTGTCCAAAGAAAATCAATATCTTCAATTGGTTGGTCTAGAAGAATAAGGTGCTATCATTGGAAAATTTGGAATTGAGACGTTGTAATAATCTTTCGACTGCAACATGCGTGATGTGTCATACTAACATTGAGTCGGTTGACCACCTGTTTCTTCATTGTCCGTTGGCCAGGGAGGTGTGGATTTTCTTTTGTAGGTTATTGTCGGTGCCTGAACCTCTAAATCAATGCATCTTATTTGGTCTTCATGGAGAAACTCTGTGAGACCGATTGCTAGGCTTTCTGTGGATCTTCTGGTCAAGGCATTAACTTGGAATATTTGGCTCGTAAGAAATGATAGAATATTTAATACTAAAATTCTACCTGCACACTACATTATCATCAGTATTAATCGCATGCTACTTTCGTGGTTCGATGCTCTTGCAGATTCTGCTAAGGTGAAACTCGAAGATTCCATGTCCACGGTCAAGCGCAGCCTCGAGTTCCTTGGTTCGAGGAGTCAGTTGGTTGGTGGGAACCTAGTTGCCGAGGAGGCACTAGATCTTGCCACAGGCTAGTCCGTCCTGATGATTATGTATTTGCGAGGAAACTTTGTTTCCTCGGGTGGTCTGTTGTTTTGTGTTGCCCTTGTTCACGTCTTGTGGTGTGAGTGGTTTTGTCATGCTTTTGTGTCGGTTTGAGTCTGTACTGTGTTTTCTTCTTAATTGTAGTCGTTTATCCACCTTTAAAAAAAAAAAAACTTTAATGATGACAATCAAGTGGCCAAAATCCTTTCGTTTACTTGGGTTAAGGACTGCTTTATTGTTAGGTGGGGCGCTCACCTTTCCGCCATCTATAACGTCCGTGTTTTTTGAATTTTCCAAATTTCTACAATTTGAATTTATGAGAGAAAAAAAAACACGGATGTGTATGTATTATATTTATAGGCTTGAATTTTCTTATATATATATATATATATATATATATATATATATATATATATATATATATATATATATATATATATATATATCATTATTCTATATAATCATATCATTTTTATGAAAAGAAATACCCCACCAGAGATACCTTAGGAATGGTACTGGAGCAAGTTGGCAATGCGTATACAAAACCAATTATGCAAAAACAAGATAATGGAATCCTCAATCCAGAGCCACTCTTATTAATTATGTTAATCATTTAAACAAAAATTGTAGAACAAACATTAATTTATAATAATTATAATATCATATAATCTTAATCACACATTAATAAATCTATATCAATATATTTATTAAATATAATAATTTGATGGGACAAGGATGAGTCCCTAAATTATTTTTTTTGGTTGCACCTTGTATTCATATCCGCAACCCAGCCGTAGCTTCTCAAATAAAGATTAATTGCCTTTATAATCTTTTTGACACAATTTTTAATTAAGAAAATGAAATGCTAACATTTTGGTGTGGAACGGTTTTGAATTTATATTTCAAACGAAAAGAAAAGAAAAGAGTCCTGGTATTTTAATTTTTATTTTCTTAAAATATATTTATTTTTCTTAAAAACATTATATATTGTGAGAGGATTTTAAAAATGGAAAGACACTAATTTAATAAACAGCACTTATAACACAATTAATGAGAGCTATTTGTAATTTCATTAATTACTAAATGATTGTTTTATTTTATTTGAAAAGATGTCTTGTTAATGAAATAGTGTCTCATTAGTAAAGTGGTGTATCTATTTAATGAAATAATGTGTCTTTTTATTGAAATGGTTTATTGAAGTGATGTGTCTTTTTAAATGACACTCATTATTAAAGTGGTGTGTCTCTTTACTAAACACCACTTCATTTATATAAAAATAATCTTCTATCATCATTCAAATCAATTGAATGACAAGCAAACTCTTCACAAGTTTATTTGCTTTGTTCTTTGAGTGCACAAAAGATAGAAGCAAACTTTCACTCTATAAAAGCCATTATTGTCTTTTCTTGAGTTTGGAATTTCAAACCATACTCAAGGGTTTTCTATCATGATCCTAAAAGAAAATTGCTATTCAATCTATTTTCGCATCCAAGGTCTGAAATTAGGTGGAGATTTAATTAGCTCTGAAAGGAAAGTGTTTTTCCCTTGCTTTTAAGACTTCAAGCACTCATTTTTTCTTATCTCTTCTCTCTATTTCTCAAAGAACTGTCCCCACCAACAATATATATATATATATATATAATTGATTTGGTCTTTAACCCTCTAGTAAGGGAGGTGAGATTTATGAGAGATTATTCCTCTCCCAACATGCATTTTATATATATATATATATACATATGGGCACTCAAACTGAAAACTATTTTTTTAAGTAGTTAAAAACCTTTTATAAATATGAATAAATCACAGTTGCTTTTTAAAAATAATACAGATAAAGAACAACAATTAAAAGCAAAGCAATAACCCCAAAACGGGAAACACATGAAACACTTAAACATAAGAAAAGAGGTTAATCACCAGAGATAATGCACATATAGAAACACAAACATGAAAGAACACGGAGAACATGATATAAGGAGCAGAGCCGGCATCAAAGGAGAAGAGCCAAAACCCATTTGTTAAAGTCCTTTTCAAAGAGATATTCTTTTTCAAAAAAAATCTTAATTACTTTATTAAATGAGATGATAATAAACACAAGGTATTTGGAAAAATTAAAAGGAAAGAATGTTAACATATATCATGCCAATAAGTAAGTCCACATTACTTTTCTTTGATATAATCGAGAATTAATTAAGAACTTTGCTCGTATATCATATTATAACAAAAAAAATATTAACATTTAAACATACACTCAGTCCTATAAATTAACAAATTAAGTTGTAAGATTTTTTTTTAAAACAATATATAAGCCACTAACTCTTGTTTGAATCCATGGTTATATAGAGGGTAGGGTATGAGGAGGTTCAATGGAGGGTTGAGAAACATCCATTTAACCCCATTTCTCAACCCTCTAAATTGGGGGGTTAACAAGATTTTGATTTTGATTTAGACAAAAATGCCCTCAGCATTTCCAAGCAATTACATCTATGTATTATTATTAGTTTTAGTAATGTTAATATATAAGTACTCGTATTATTATTAGTAGTAGTATTAGTATACTAGAATATTAGTACTCGTAATATTGTGGGCCCCACACAATTATTTTACTTTTTTTTGTTTTAATTTTTCCATGTTTGGCAGTTACGGAACCCCCCTTCCTTTTTTATGTTTATGTTTATATTTTATTTTAAGTTTCTAAAACCCTAGCCGTCTCTTCATGTCTTCTATTGTAGATCCCCATTTGGATTAAGAAAGAGGGAGAGATCTAGCCTCTTTTCTCTTCTCCCTTTTTGGTGCGCGTACATCGGCGTAATCGAGATAGGTCTCTTCATCAAGGGTTTTGTGTCATTTTCGTTGTGAGGTAAGCGTTCTCTTCATTGATTAATGTTCTTATTTAGAGTTATGTTATGTGCTTAGTGGTTTGATTATCTCAAGATTAAACCGGTGATTGTTAATTGGGATGTTGCACAATGAATTTTCTTCGTTGATTTGTAAGTTGTTGTTACCTTCATTCATACACAAGTTGTTTATGTTTTTTTAAAAAAAAAACATTATCTTTTGTTTGAGAAAAATCAGATTTTTCTAAGTTTTGGTTTTTTTTTTCATTTGAATGTGGAATTGAGTGTAGTGTGCTGGCGTCCACTACACACATAATATATATATATATATATATATATATATATATATATATATTAAATTGATAGGTTAGAATGGCTTCATGTTGTGTGTAAAGTTAGGTTCTATACATATTGATAATATATATTGCTTTTTATTATAAGGAAGCAGAGTTTTGTAAATAGAAATTCTACTGAATTTTGATGATGGATATCAGTTCTCTTCTAAAAATATGCAATTAATGTGTTGCATAACCTCACCTCTTGCTGGCTAGTTACTTGTATTTCTCAAGCTTGTAGTAAATCAATTAAGAGACTGAGATGATTTTCTTCCAAACTATCAAGTTTATGGTTTAAGCTTAATATTGTGCAAAATACTTTTGTTGTAATTGTAGCTTTCTGGATCAAGATCTCTATTATTCTAGTTTGGAAAAACTTTCATCCATTTTACAGGCACTAGCATATGTGTGTTAGGTTGGTTGACCGTCCCATATTCTTCCAAGTTCTTTCTTTATTTTTTTTCTTTTATTTATTTTTTTGTTTAGTTATCTTTGTCTGATTAAGGACTATGTGCATGGTGTGTGTCTGATTTAGTGTCTAAGTAGCCAGCTTGGTTTGAACAATAGTTATTGTTTTTATTTGAGCTTAATTTGGAATCTAAGCCAAAGTGTAATGTTTATGTTTAGGGCCTTTGCTCAAGTTCTGATTTTAGTGTTTGAGTGGATTATATAGCTTGGGGATTTTTTCAGGTAAGTAAACCACATATAAATCTGTATATATCTGTATATGCAAATTTCTGATTCATAATTATTTAATTAATTCAAGTTTTTACTGTTTAAAAAAAACATTCTTATACTATTCATAATTCATGTTCTGACTTTTGTGCCTATCTTTTAAATTCAGAACTTATGGATTTTCATTTAATTATTTATCTTTGAGATTATAATGTTGTGCTTAGATACGGATTACTATAAGTTTAGCTTGTATTCTATTTTGTTTTAACCTTGTGAAATATTTAATTGTTTGGAAATCATTATTTTAGTTATAATTATAAACTCAACTATTTGATCACTTGTATATGTAATCAGTTATCTGATTAATTATTTGTGTTATTAACTATACTTATTTAATTAATTGATCATTTGCTTTGTTTTACGGATTAATGTATAAAAATATTGCTACTTTTTTTTATTGGTTGTTAAATGTATTATTGTTTAGAATAATTGATTATTTTTATTAGAAAAAGGGATCATTGAATTTTGGTATTATTGCGTTGACAATAATTTTGGACCCAACATATTGTTGCTATAGAAACTCATAGTCCCCAAGTAACTGTGCAATAAGCATGTTACTGGGGGTTAAACACTGATTGTGTCAACATGTACTTCTGATATAGAAACTGCAGTTTCGCACCGTTCTGTAGGTCAAAAATAACATCGTCTGATATTCTGGCTCGGGTCATCGAGGGTAAACATATGAGCTCTGGAATCTAACTCAGGTCACCGAGTTTAAACAAATGAATTCTGATATTTTGTTTTGGCATTAGTTGTTTGGGGGACTTATATGCTCGTTATTTTGGTAAATTAAATATGTTTGGAATTATTTCTGATTTCTGGGTTTCATTTTGATATTTATTTCATTATGTTACACTTTGTATGTTTTTAAAATTATTGAATTTTTTGTGATCATGATATTTTTAGTGGTTGCTTATTGGGCTCCCAAGCTCATTAAGTTGTTCTCTTTCCTTTTCAAATTAGGAGTAGGGTTGGATGGTGAACAGCTTAGCGAGGTTGTTGAGCAAGTCGCCGTCTAGTTCTTAATAAGTTAATAAACTCTCTTTGTTGTGGGTGTAGATCTTCTTGTCTTTTGTTTAATTGTCATGTCAAAAACTTGTTATTTGTTTTCGTTGAATTTCTAACATTGTGACTCTCCTTTGCTTTTGAAGTTAGTGTCTCTGTTAAATGTTGTTTTTATAGTGTGAAACAGGTATTGAGGCCTTGCGTGCTTACTTGGTTACGTCCTTGTAGGTATACTGGTGTTTGTCAATACTTCGGGTTCGGGGCGTGATAAATCTAAGTAACACCACATATAAATGTATATGTATATATATATATATATATATATATATATATATATATATATATATAATTTCTGATTATCAACAATCTTGAATTTAATTAAATTCTTTTAAAGCTTGCTTATATAATATTAAAAAGCTTGTTGGGCTTTGATCCAGTTTCTGTTATTATATACTTGTTAAATTTTTGACTTACTTTTATTTCCTTGAAACATTAATTCCCACATTTTGATCATATATGTTATTCTTTGAACTATTATGTTTGTAAATTGTTTTGAATATAACTGGATTATTTTTACTATAAACAAATGGGATCATGCATATGTTTGTATGTTTGGTCTACAAATTATTCGAAATTTTGCTCGCCTCGACCTATCTCGAAATTGTCCGTCGAAATTTCGAAATTATGTTTTATTTTTGGATAACAAATTTATTTTGATATAAATATGTTTAGTCTCCATTTAACTAGGCAATAACCCTGCCATTGGGGGTTAAACACTAACCATGTCGATATGAAACTCTGACTTTATTAAGAAACTATAGTTTCACACCATTCCGTCGTTGAAGAATAACGGTCTCTGATATTTTGGCTTGGGTCACCTAGGGTACACAAATGAGCTTTGATATTTTGGCTCAGGTCACCAATGGTAAACAAATTATCTCTATTATTTTGTTTTGGCCATAGTGATTTGAAAACATATATTTCTATCTGCTATGAAATTGTATTTTGTTGAACCACTTTGATTTCATGAACTATAATTTTGATAAATATTTGTAATATTTGATATGATTAATTTTTTATTTTGAATTTTTGGAAATTTTTTATGATCCCAATTAGTTTTAGTGGGTTACTTATTGGACTGTGAAGCTCATAATTTGTTGTTAATTTTTCAGATAAGGAGTAAATAGTTCGTCTAGCAACTTACTTGGCTAGTGAGAGCTTGTGTTCCCTTTTAATTGAGTTGTCTTTATATTTGTATCGGTATGTGAATTTTGTTTTAGGAAAAAAACTTCTTTGTATTTGAATTTTTTATATTCATTTAGTATTTGAAGTTATAATTTTGAGGTTATACTTTTGTTGGGAGAACAGTTCTAAGGACTTGCATTCTTACTGGGTTCTATCCCATGGGTGTGCGGGCATTTGTCGACGCACATGGTCCGACGAGCCGAGTTTGTGGTGTGACAATTATTATTATTATTATTATTATTATTATTAGTATTATTAGTATTATTAGTATATTAGTATTTATGTTCATATTAGTATTAATATATTAGTATTCATGTTAGTATTAGTATTAGTATTAGTGTTAGTATTGCTAATATAATAACTCAAAGAATGTCCATTTTAGTAATTTGACATAAAACCTTATCGTCTATTACCTTCAACCCAAACATTAGAAGATGTGATAACCTCAATTTACCTTAACTTAGCCCCAAATAAGGTATGATTTAAAAACTCCATTTCCCTTACTTTACCCTACTCTACCCTCCTTTATGAACGCCTCTTTCACCTCATCCAAGCAAAGCCTAATAAATTTAAAGTGTCAGATTAGAATTAACGCCCAAATCCTCCTTGGTGAGTACTTTAAACTGTTTGACTAGTCTCCTATCCATGTCTTACCTCAGTGTCCAAATCTTGGGAAGATTGCCTCGTCCCAAGATTAGGAAAGACTTACATTAGGGATTAGGGCTAGGATCTCATCATGGAAATCCAAGCTTTTATCTAATAGACGTAGGTTTACACTCAACTTAGTCCTCACCATTTTGCCAATCTACAAGATGTCTATTTTTAGACTACTTAATTGGGTCACTAAGGAGATCGACAGAATACGCGAAGATTTTCTCTTGTTTGGGCCAAACATTGATAAGTTTTGGTGCATACTTGTTACTTGGAAGCCTCTTTGCAATCCTAAAAAGCAAGGGAAATAGAGAATCCTAAATCTTAATGATTTCAATCAGGACCTATTAGGTAAATGATGGTGGAAAATTTTGACAAAAACGGACTACTGTGTTTCCAATGTCCTCCAAATAATGGCTCCATATCCATCATGGGTTTCCTTGCTCTGATGGCATGGAATCTTGTGGAGCATCCTGATAAGCCCCAATTGATTGCATCCTCCTCACCAATATTTCCATCTCTTTCAACTTGGTCCAAAATATGAAGTTTCCCTACACTCAGGTCATGTATTGTGCTAATTATTAGGGATAAAGCCAATACCCTATTCAGGTGAGATAGATGGGTCAATGAATGTGCACCAATGTATCTTTGGCTAGAGCTTTTCAATAATGCCAAGCAATAGATAGGTATGATCAAACATCTTATCATTTTTGCTTGCCTACACTCTTTTCAATTGACTCTATTGTTTTTTAGGTTAGCTCAAGGATATCGGCAGCCCCTCTCAATAGCAATGACTCAAAAAGTTGGTACCTTAACTCAATTGTGCTATTTACAATTAAATTTTTCTATAAATTCTTGAGCGGTGGGACAAACATTGAATGATACACATTCAAAAGTGCCATTGTCCTTGGAAAAATAATTATCTTCACGTGGTTAACCTGAGATTATAAAAATTTTACACTTAAAAACCTTGCCTCAAGAAGATATAATAAGCTTCTAATCGCCACTTGTATCCTCTACCATGCAAAAACTGAATTAATGGACTACTTGCTTCTCTAGTGTCCCTTCGCTATACATAATTGGAGCCAATATGGGCGCCTTTTTGGGATTGCTCAGCTTCCAAATTCTCTTAGGGATTTTAGGCATTCATCGAGAATCAACCTCCAATGTTCTCTCAAAGTGGCATGGGATTTCTTATTTAAAACAATTATTTGGAATATTTGGCTTGAGTGTAAATAAATTTTTAATCTAAATTTAAGCTAGTGAGTATTGATCTTGATAAAAATTAATCACATATTTTTTTTTCTTCAGGAATCTGCAACTCTTGAATTAAAAATCAAGCTCGAGGATTTACTCAGCAAAGTAAAAAAGAAGTCTAGAATTCTTGGGGTCCCACGAAGATGAAACTAGTCATCATTATGAATTAACATTTATTTAGGAAATGTGGAGGCTGACAATGTAGAAATAGTTCCATCCACATTGGCTTGATTTCTTTTTTTTTAGCAGTCTTGTTAATATTTTTCCTGAGTTTATTGCCACATCTAGTGGCCTATTATGTTCGTTTCTTCTTACTTATCAGTATAACATTTAGAATCTCCTTCTAATATAATATGATTTATCTATTTTATTAAAAAATAAGTTAGAATGTAGTCCATGTGACTAGAAAAAAAAAACAATAAGTGCATGGTTGGTTTTATATTCCCTTAAATTTGTTTGCTAAAGGAAAATTGGTTTAGTTGATTGTCTAACTTTAGTCAAAGAAAATAATGTTGGCTCTTCACTTAAGTATGGAAAAAAAAATTATATCAAGAGCTAATAGGATGGTTTTCAATTAGGATTTTAAATAGAAAGAAAAGTGAAACAATCACATTAGGGTCTCATCCCTACCCTCAATCCATTTCTAAGGTCTGGACTTCTTGGATCACATTCATTATTATTATTGTTAGTGCAAAAGCACTTTAATTGGCATGACTTGACACCAAGTCAAGGTGACGTAGCAACCTTTATGACGTGGCATAAATAATGACATAGGAAGCATGGTGGCATAGCAAGAAGTCTTGGATTTGAGGCAAATATCTTGGGAGATCATTGGTGGAGCTATTTTCGGTATATGTTACAACTTGAAGGCAAGATCATATCAAGACCATATTTAGAGAGATTTGATTGGGGGACTAAATTTGGATGAAGCTTAATTGAAGAAATACCTATCAATGGTATGATTGAAGACTATTGAATGTATGATTTGAAGAACCTTAATAGGTATGATTGAAGACATACCTATTGTTGGTATGATTGGCATGATTTATTGAAGATCTTTCTTGGGAAGATTTGAAAGCCAAACTTGGATGAATTAAAGATCAAGTTTGGTAAGTATCGTAAAGACGTGCAAAGTCGTGCACCCCTTGCAAGGGGTCTGTGTGGTGAGGAACTGAGGAGGTAGGCTAATTGCTGGTAGTCAGGATCTTTAGATCTGGCTACATCAACTGGGACTAAGCATGATCGGGAGGTTGATGGGTCTTGAGGTCACTTTGCAACGGAAACAGAACTAAGTCAAGTCAGCAGTTAGGGCCATGTTATAAGTTGTGTTATAACAGTAGTTACAAAAGTTAATTTTGGAAGGTTCTAAAGTTAATAGCCACAGAGATTCTAAAAGAGGTATGGGCTATTTTTGGGACAATGAGGTGTCTATATAAGCTACCTTGACTCTAAGATTGAGTGTGACACTTGAGAAGGAGAGTGTGTGGGCACTAGACAATCTAGAGAGGGTAGTGATCTATATTTCATCTCTTTTAGTGGATTGTTTATCTCGGGGCTTAGCCCCCCAAACGTAGACGAGTTGATACCCAACTGGGTTACCAATCTTGTGTGTCTTCTTTTTGTTTGGTTTGTGTGAAAAATCTATTAGTGTTTGAGTGTTCTCTAAACCCACAAACCACACCATCGGATCTAGCAAGTGGTGTCAAAGCTTAGGTCATTGTGTTCGCTTTGGTTTCAAAGTCAGCAAGGTCCTAGAAAGTTCCATTAATGGCTGGAAAAGAAGGAGCTTCCGTCACACGACCACCATTGCTCGATGGATCAAATTATCTATACTGGAAGATACGTATGAAGGCTTTCATCAAATCTCTTGATAAGAGTGAATGGGAAGCCGTGGAAGAAGGATGGTCTCCCCTATTCAAAGTTGATGAAAACATCAATGAGACCTTGAAGATGAAGAGTAACTGAAGTCCTGGAGATATGCTCAAAGCGAATGCTAATAGAAAATCACTCAATGCTATTTTTGGAGGAATAGAAGAGAACCAGTTCAGGTATGTTACAACATGTGATTGCGCCAAGAATGCTTGGGACATTCTACAAAGAATTCATGAAGATACAAATTTGGTGAAAATCTCCAAGCTCAAGATGTTGTCAACCATATTTGAGAATCTCAAGATGAGAGAAGAAGAGACTATCATCATATTCAACAGCAAACTGATGGACATAGCAAATCAAGCATTTCAACTCGGTAAGAAGTATTTTGATAAAATACTTGTTCAGAAAACTCTCAGATCTCTTCTAAGAAGATTTGATGCTAAAGTTGTTGCAATAGAAGAAGGAAGGGACATCACAACTATGAGACTTGATGAGTTGATGGGATCCTTACAAGCCTATGATATGAATTTGAATCCAGGTAGAAGAGAAGAAGATATAGTTATGAAAGCTGAAGCAACAAGGTCGAAAGAGTTGCAACATACTATTGTAACTGAAGACAAAGCAAAAGATATAATCAACAATCGTACTACTTTACCAACTGTGATAAAGAAAGCTGAAGTTTTCAGAAATTTCAATGCTTTTGCTAGTCCAGTTACAACCTCAATAGCAACACCTGGAGAAAGTGATTGTGAAGTGGTTACTGAAAATGATCTTCTTCATGGGTATGAACTTATGCTAAATAAAATTGTTAAAATGTTCACACAAAACAAAAGTCTTGCAAAAGAGCTGAAAGTATGTCAAGAAAAGTTGAACGATGCTGAAAAGACCATAAACTACATGAAGAAGGGAAAAGCCAAGATTGATGAGATATCTTTTAAAGCAAGTGTTACTCAACATAATATTGAGACTATAAAAGAGACATCAGGAGTCAAGAAAGGTAAAGTTGAAGCAGGTTGTGTTCTATCAAATGCTCAAGAATATAAAGAAGTAAAGCATAACAAGGTGAAGAGAAGACATAGAAGACAAGTCCCCATATGCTTTCATTGTGGAAAAAGAGGCCATATAAGACCTCAAGTGTTATCAACTGAAGGAAGACATGAAGAATGGTAGAGTATTTGGAAAAACAAAGAAGTAGATTCCAACATGTCATTATTGTGGGGTCAAAGGGCACATTAGTCCAAGATGTTGGAAGATGAAGAAAGACTTAAATAAAGGCAAAAATGTTAGCAGACACCATATACCAGAGAAAGGAAGAAAGCTACCAAGAAGATGTGGAGTAGAAAGAAGACTTAGTGGGATACTCTTTAATGAAAAAATCCTCAAAAGACAATTGGTATTTTGATAGTTGTTGTTCAAAATACATAATAGGTGACAAAGGCTTTTTGATGAATTACAAAGAATGTCAAGTTGGGCATGTGACTTTTGGTGATGGTCAAAAAGGTCAAGTAGTTGGAAAAGGAACATTGATGGTTCCTGGGTATCCAAGATTGAAAAATATTCTACATGTAGAGGGACTCAAGGTAAATCTTCTGAGTATAAGTCAATTGTATGATCAAAATCTGGTGGTAAAATTCACTCAGGATAGATGTGTGGTCTACGATGAAGCTGGTCAATATGGTTTAATTGGTTCAAGATCTTCAGACAATTGCTATTTGCTAGAAAAATTGGAAGTCTGTTACAACGCATTTTCCAACATCACTGAAATCTGGCATCAGAAGCTTATACATCTGAACTTCATAAACTTAATGAAGATTGCAGAAATAGAAGCTGTTAAGGGAGTGCCCAAGCTTACAAAAAAGGAAGATGGTGTATGCAGACCTTGTCAACTGGGAAAGAAAAGTCGTGCTACTCACAAAGTGTTGCAACACATTGTTACAAAAAGAGTGTCAAATTGGGTGGACATCTTGAAGGAGAAATCAGATACCTTTGAAGCTTTCAAGAATTTATGCATGCAACTTCAAAATGAGAAAGTGTGTCAAATTGGGAAGATTGTCAGAATTAGAAATGATCATGAAAGAGAATTTGAAAATGCTCAGTTTGCAGAATTTAGCAAAGAACATGGGATTCATCATGAATTTTCAGCTACAAAAACTCCTTAACAAAACGGAGTGGTTGAACGGAAGAATCGCACTCTTCAAGAGATGGCCAGAGTTATGTTGAATTCAAAGAAACTCTCTACAAGGTTTTGGGCGGAAGTAATCAATACAACATGCTACATCATCAACAGAGTGTATATTTTGACCTCAACCAACATGACACCTTATGAAATTTGGAAAGGTAAAAGGCCAAACCCCAAATACTTTCATATCTTTGCAAGCAAATGTTACATTTTGAATGATAGAGATCAGCTGGGAAAGTTTTACAAGAAAAGTGATGAAGGAGTATTTATAGGATATTCTACTACTAGTAGAGCATATCGAGTGTTCAATTCAAGAACCAAGAAGATGATGGAGACCACTAATGTTGTTGTTGATGATTTCTCTTATATGGAGACTCAAGGTTCATCAAGTGAGCCAAACAAGCTTATCACACAGAATTATGAATCAGCAGATGAAGAGTTACAAGTATAATAACAGGTTGTAACATCGGTTACAACACCAACTGTAATGACAAAAACTACTTAGGATTCAGACAGACAATAGGTTAAAACTAATGTTGCAACTGAAGTTATAACAGGCGAAGTTATCTCAAGATCAAACAAAGAAGAAAATGAAGATGAAGAAGACAATGAAGACAACAGTCTTGAACCATCCTCAAGAATAAAGAAAAATCATCCTATGTAGAATATGATTGGTAATGTGACTGATGGAAGGAGAACCAGAAGCACTCAAAGAATTGATTATCGAGAATTGGCCAAATACACATGTTACATCTCTCTTACTGAACCAAAGAATGTCAAAGAAGCCTTAGTTGATGAGTACTGGATGGCTACAATGCAAGAAGAATTGAATCAATTTGTTCGAAATGATGTGTGGACATTAGTCCCAAGGGCAAAGGATGTGAATGTTATTGGAATCAAGTGGATTTTCAAGAACAAGACTAATGACAAAGGCAACATCACCAGAAATAAAGCAAGACTAGTGGCTCAAGAATATACTCAAGTTAAAGGAGTTGGCTTTGGTGAAACATTTGCACCAATTTCACGCATAGAATCCATCAAATTATTGTTAGTAGTAGCATGTTGCATGGGATTCAAGCTACATCAAATGGATGTCAAGAGTGCTTTTTTTAATGGAGTTCTAACTGAAGAAGTATTTGTGGAGCAACCAAAAAGGTTTGAAGATTCTCAACATTTAGATCATGTGTTCAAATTGAAAAGGGCTCTCTATACCTTGAAGCAAGCTCTTAGAGCTTGGTATGAAAGGCTCACAAAATTTCTACTTGAGAAGGGCTACCAAAGAGGGGGAGTAGACAAAACTCTATTCATCAAGAAGTCCAAGTCAGATCTTATGGTGGCACAAATCTATGTTGATGATATCATATTTGGTTCAACATTACAAAAGTAAGTGTATGAGTTTGTTCTTCTAATGCAAGAAGAGTTTGAGATGAGCATGGAAGGTGAACTAAACTACTTTTTGGGTTTCCAAGTCAAACAAAGTGAAGATGGAATTTTAATTTCTCAAACCAAGTATGCACAGAACTTGGTAAAAAGATTTGGCTTGGAAAATGCTAGACACATGAGAACACCCATGAGTATAAATGAGAAGTTGACAAAAGATGAGCATGGAAAAGATACGGATCCAAGTCTCTATAGAAGCATGATTGGAAGTTTGCTCTATCTCACAGCTAGTAGGCCAGATATCTCTTTCAGTGTTGGAGTTTTTACAAGATATCAAACAACATTGAAGGAATCTCATTTGAAAGCTGTTAAATGTATCATCAGATATGTTAATGGTATTGCAGAATATGGAATTTGGTATTCAAAAGACTCTAACTCACATCTTACAGGTTACAGTGTGCAGATAAGGCAGGAAATATTGATGATCGAAAGAGCACCTCAGGAGGATGTTTTTATCTTGGTAACAACTTGGCCAAATGGTACAACAAGAAGCAAAGTTCTATTTCACTCTCCACTACAGAGGCTGAGTACATAGCGGCAGGAAGTTGTTGCACACAATTATTATGGATTAAGCAAATGTTTGAAGATTATGGCCTACAACAAGGTTTGTTGACTTTATTTTGTGACAACAAAAGTGCAATTGATATCTCCAAGAATCCAGTCCAACATTCTCGTACCAAACATATTGATCTTTGACACCACTTTATACGAGATTTGGTAGAAAACAAAACAATTGTTATGGATTATGTGGAAATGGAGAAGCAACTGTAGGATATCTTTACCAAACCCCTTGATACTACAAGATACGAAAAGTTAGGGGAGAGATTGGCCTTTACCAATTTTAATCCCTATTAGGGACTGCAAACGATCTACATCTGCTACAATTTATCAATGTCGTTTGTAGCAGCAAGAAGGAGATCTGAAGACAGGGGAAGTTGCAAAAGTAGTTACAACCTAATGTGTAACAGGTATAGGCTTTGGCATCATTCAACCAGAAAAAAGGAGAAGTTGAAGATTTGAAGAGCTCCAAACCAACTGCACTTCATTGTCTATTTATTTTTTTTACAACATTTGTGCTTATTTTGTAAATCACTAGTTGTAGTGTAATCATGTATTTTGTAAGCAACTAGATGATATATCAGTCTGTAACAGTCATGTCTCAGGTAGTGTTGTACCTGGAGGTTGTAACAGGTGTCGGTCTGGAAGCAGAAGCGGTTGTGTCAAATTATGCCAAAAGGGGAGATTGTTAGTGCAAGAGCACTTTAATTGGCATGAGTTGACACCAAGTCAAGGTGATACGGGAACCTTTGTGACGTGGAATAAATAATGAAATGGGAAGCATAGTGGTATGGCAAGGAGTCTTGGATTGGAGGCAAATATCTTGAGAGATCTTGGTGGAGCTATTTTCGGTATGTGTTACAACTTGAAGGCAAGATCATATCAAGACCATATTTAGAGAGATTTGATTGGAGACTAAATATGGATGGAGCTTAATTGAAGAAATACCTATCAATATGCATCCCTTCAAAACTTGATGCAGGTCCCAATCATAAGTAACTAAGGATGGATTTACAGCCCAATCAAGAAAGGTAGAAGTTGTTGTTGAGTAAGAGACCTACTAATATGGCGGTCGCGGTTTCTGGTGGCAGAGTTATTATAGGCCGGTTGTGCAAGGGGTTTTTAGTATTGGCGGCACAGTGGCCAAACTCACAAGGAAAGGAGCTAAGTTTTGGTGGTCGGTCCGGTGTGAACAAAGTTTCAAGAGTTGAAACACCGATTGGTATACGCACTATTCTCACACTTCTATCTCACAGTGAAGGTTTGCATTTTTATAGCGATGCATGTAAAAGCTGGTCTTGAGTGTATTGATACGGAGATAATTGGTATGGTGACATACTTCTAAACAGTTAAACCATTTGAATTGAACATCCCTCGCTAAGCCTAAATTGATTCTTTGTGATTTTAAACTCTGAAGATTTGGAGGCATTATTTGTATGGGAGACTTGTAGGTGTTTCTGGATCATAAGAGCCTTATGCATTTCACATGAGAAGGAGTTCCTTTGCGTGAGAGGATATGGTTGGAATTCTTTGAGAAAGACTGGATTTGACCATCGGTTATCGTCTAGAAAACGAATGTAGTGGTACAGTGCCTTAGTAGGAGATCTTTGTTGGGTGTTGCTACATTAATCCTCAGAGCTATCTTGGAGTTTGGGGCAGATGGAGCTACAAGTGGTGTCCCAAAATTATTGGCGTGCTATTTGGCAAGTTTGGTTGTAAGGACCCACTCTTTTTGAGAGGATTAAAGCGTGAAGCCTGAGTGAGTGGTTATTTGGGAGACCGTGGCGAAGTGAGAAAGGGCACCCAGAGTTTAGTTTAAGTCCATGAAGATGGCTGGGTGAGAGATCGGTGGTTGTGTTCTGAGATGAATTTAGAATTGAAGAAATCATGGAAGCTCATTATACTGGCTACTCGGTCGTCCGGGAGAGTACAGTATACAAGATTTGAAGGTAATCTTTTGGTGGAACAACATGAAGAGAGATGTTACTGATTCCTTATGGCGATCCTTGAAACATCCAATGAATTAGATTAGACATCGAGGCAGTAGGGCTTACCTAACAGTTCACAGGTGGAGTGGGAGAACATTGCTATGGATTTTGTGTTTGGGTTCCCTCAAGGCCTTGATCGAAGGGCTTAGGCAGATTGTTTGGTTGGTGGTGGAGGCCAGTGGCCAGTGCACATTTCTCGACTATGGTGGCTTTAGAGTTAATTTGAGGTTGCATTGATCGAACAGGTGGACCATGGTGTTCCTGTTACTATTGTATGCAATTCCAAAGGATACTTGGTTAGGTGGCATTGGAGAGTCACATAAGGCCTTGGGGCAGAATTGGTTTAACATAATATAATGACGATGCAGTGATCAGAAACAATTCGGTCCCCGGAGGATATGCCTTGATCTTGTATACTTGATTTAGGGGCTTCTGGGATCGGCGCACCTTGGTGGGTTTTCTTATATCTTGATTCTCGGTGATATTGGATCAACTCCCTTATAGTATTTTAACTAGCGGAATGTGGTGCTATTTATTTGGGATGATGTGGGAGGCAGAAATTGTTGAGGACCAAGGTTATTGGGTTGTGATGGAGAAAGTTCGTGCAGTCGGAGATACACCCACGAATAGCTGGGGCCGGAGAAAGATTATCGAGATAATGGGAAGGCTTACAGGTTTAGGGTGACTGTGCCTTTCTTAAGGCTAACTCCACTAAAGGAGTCATTCGTTTTGGTGTGAGAGGAAGCTCGAGTCCTCGGGGTTTTTTCAAGTAGTTTGGGGATCTTGGGGCAGCATTGGTGAGTGGCCTCTCGGCTTGCATTTCCTTCAGCATCTCGGGTTCACGTGATGTGTTTCCATGTTTATCTTGAAGAAGTTAGAACCGGTCTGGCCAGTAATCTGATTTCTCAAGACTTTGAGCTTAACAATGATTTGGCGATATGAGGAGAGCCCTGTAAAGGGTGCTGGATTTTAAGAACAAAACATGAAGGTGGGTGTTTCTTATGTCCGAGTTGGGGCTGGAGCAATGTCGTTCAGAGGCGATGAAGCAACACAGGGGTTGGAGTCGAGATAAAGAGAGATAATAAGTATCTTTTTGATACACAGTGCAGGTTTGGGGGGACCAACTCTTTGCAGGAGGGAGGAGTTTAGGGCCAAGTCTCTTAGATAAAAATAAAAATTCCTTTTAGTTAAATTTATCTATTGTTACTCAATATTTTAAAGGAATTTTAATAACATCACTGACTCAGGATCCGATTTATGATTCATGCTTTGAGCGAGATGTTGCTTGATCCATTTGTTTTGTTTTTCAAATAAAAGAGATAGTAGAAGCCGGAGAACCACCTCCTTTCTAGTATAAGTATGGTGGTGACTTGGCGAGAACTGTTGATGTTGGGTTGAGATTTGTAGAAATCCAAGACAGATGGTTGGAGGAATTTTAATTGTGGTTGGATCTTCTTTATTCTCTCTCAGTGGTTCTCCGCTTAGATTGCCTGGGGTTGATGCCTGTTCCCATTAGTTTTTTGTTTTTCGTTCGTTTCAGTTTGTCCATCAGTACATGTTTCATTTATGTTGTATGGGTTATATTTTAGTTCTAATATTTGTCTTGGTGATGTTTAATTTATTATGCGGCCTTTAGGATGTATATTTTTTATGATAATTCAGGGTCATTTTATACTTGTGGTATTTTTCTTA
>NC_052474.1:7609491-7702860 GCF_009730915.1 Dioscorea cayenensis subsp. rotundata
CTTTGGGATGGTGGACACAGATGGTGTTCGTACGTTATGTGGCGTGGAGAAATTTTCGGCTGAAGCGAGCAATGCTACTCTGAACCTAGCGTTGAGGTTGATCAATGATGCAGTCAATCATCAGATGTTTGTGGGTGCTGGAAAAAGTGGTGATCAGTGACTCATTGACAAGCTATGTTCTTGTGCAGTGCACTAGAGATCTTAGTAAGGAAGGATGCAGGCAATGCTTGCAGAGTGGGGTGAACAAGGTGTCCGGTGAATGCGACCAAAACCAATGGGTGGCGCTATCTCTCAGGTAGTTGTACGTTGAGGTTTGAGGTCAATCCTTTCTTTGATACTGCCTTGATTCCCACTCAATAGGTCTCTGAACTCAAACTTGGGTGAGTTTCATCCTTTTCATCAAATGCTTTTAGCGTATGTACGAGTCCTGTATTTTTAACTTTGTCAAATGTTGCTTGTCTGACCGCTGTGTGGCATGATCAGAGAATAAGCCAACATGAAATCGGGTGAATTTATTTAATTTTGGCATAAACAGCAACTAATAAGAGAAGCCAAATAGTATTAGTTTTACTGTTTCCCCTTTTTCTGTGATTTATCATTTTTGGGTTCTTCCAACTTCTATCTGCGGTGGAGATTGAGGCATAGATATGGCATATATGATTCTTAATTAATTTGCTTTCTTTGTTAGGGAGATGATTATATATATTAGTTTCATAATTCTCTAGTTCGCACGCAAAGAGACCAGTTAGGTTTTGAGCACATTGGCAATGAAGTATGTGATGACTATTATTATATTGGTGATGAGATTTATTTTTTTCAAAATGATCTGATCAATAATAATTTTAAAATTAAAAAGTAGCAAATTATTCATCACACTAAAGCATAATTAAATAAATCAACATCTAATATATATATATATATATATATATATATATATTAAAAAAATAAACCACATTCATTAACAAAAAAATAAAAAAATTATACCAAAATTAGAGAGAATATTAGAATAGACAAAGCAAAGGCGGAAAGAGAAAGGATAAAGGGAGTGCTCAAGCAGCCCCTTGGTCGAGCCATTTATATATATATATATATATATATATATATATATATATATATATATATGAGGAAGTGATAGTTGGGAGCCCCCTTCTCTCCTTTGTATTTTTATTTTTATTTTTGTAAAAATATCAATTTTTATTTTTGGAGAAAAAATAAAAATTTATTATTTAATTCAGTAATATTAACAAATTGGTTTATATAGTATAATTTTTTTTTTTTCAAAAATCTATTATTTGGCTCCTTCATTTATTATAAATTAGTTAATATAATATAAAAATTATATTTTTAGAAAAAAATTTGTAGAAATTTATTGTTTAACCATTTGATGTTTATAAACTAGGATATATTTTACCTGATCATTCCTTAAGAAAATATGACTATAGCGCTTTATAGCCTACTTCGTTTGTTTGTTTGTTTTTTTTTCAAATTGGATCGGGCGAACGACAATGAATATGTCCTCCAACTAATTTGAATATATTTTTTTAAAATTTTTTTAAGGACAATTTTCTAAACCTAGTTTCAATTTTTTGAGTTAGCACCCCTTTAAAATTCCTTCAAGTTCCGCCACTGGACAAAGGGAGAGTACATCAAGAGGTAGGTTCCACTAGTAGTGAAATAAAACAGAAGAAGAGAGAGACAACTTTAAATCCCTAGGGGTATATATAGTATGATCTCCTATGTATGATAGATTTTCAACGGAGCACTTAGCACTAGGGTTTGTGGTCACCTTGTGATTGTCACTTCCACCCTTGCACGAGACCCCAAAAACTTCAAGTTGCATTTTCATTGCAACGATAAAAATCGTTCAATTTCATCCTTTTTGCCTTCGAAGATGCAGTCAACCATAAGAGTAGTATGTGATTGATTTTTAGGATAATCAAAATAGATGGAAGTATCTTAGCAATAAAAATATGAGCACTTCGTTCAAGCTTGAAATTCCAGACAATAGCCATGCTAGAAGATAACCAATCTCCCTAAAGGGTGGACTGTGAAAGAATCTCCAGGTGGTCCACAAGTTATCTAAAGATCTTGAAAGTCAAGTTATCCCAAATAATTGACCAAAGTAATTCCATATCAGCCCAATGAATTGACATTGAAACAAACAGATGATATGTAGTTTCTATTGCTAAATATCAAAGCACGCACGTTGGCGTAAGCAAGTTATTGCACCATTTGGAGTTAGGGACCATCTTTTAAAGTCATTGTTCCTAAGGTCTTGATTGCTAGTCCTCATCAGGATTTCTGGAAGTGTTTTATCAATAGTTAATGGGGCTATCTATATGGATTGGATAAGTCCCTCACTATGTCGTGCTGTTGTTGAGGATTCGTAAAGAGCTCCAATCAAAATAGAATGGTTGACCTATCGAGGACCACTGGGTGATACAAACTCTAAATGCAAGCAATTCACGATACCATCCCAAAAGAAAGATATTCTGCTAGGCTATTTGAGGTAGAAGTTCTAGAGGGGCCAATCCTAGTAGTCGTTAAATTTGAACTCCATGGAGCTACACCAGTCATCCTCAGAAATAATTTTCCACCATCATTTTTCAAGTAGTGCATTGTTAAAGTCCTCCACATCTAATATTTCCATTCTCCTTATTCACATGATTTACATAGCTTCTTCCAACATACAAGTAGGCCTTGTGATTTCCCATGTTCAAGTCCAAACCATAGAAAGTTTCTTCTAACTCAGTCAATTGTCTTAATGACCCATTGAGAAAGTTTAAAAATTGACATCCAATAGGTAGGAATGACCGAGAGGATTGAGTTGACAAGTATGAGTCCACTACCAAGGAAGAGTAGGTTGGATTTCCAGGATGGAAGGTGGCCTTTGATGGCTAATATTAATTTTTCCCAATCTTGTCTTCAAGAGATATCATTAGGAATTTGTTCCATTCTAGAGAAGTATAATCATGTTTTATAGAAGTTAATAACCAATCCTGACATTACCTCAAAGATAAGGAGGATCATTTGATGATTCTCATCTCCTCTTTACCCCCTTCAGTTAGGATAAGGAGATCATTTATATATTGCAAGTTAACCAAAAGGACTTAATTTTAAATTTACACTATATATATATATCTTGATAATATGTACAAACCACCACAAATGCCTCCTATTTACACCTCAACTACGTATTAGAAGGGACTTGAAGTTTGACCTTTCACATGGGAGTCAAATGCCTTAACTACTCTGCTATTGCAATGATGGCAAACCCAAACAATATTCCACTTAAGCTCGCCCTCACTTGTTGTCTTGGTAGTGGAAGTCCCCACACATAATATATTTTTTCAATAAAAAATATATATTTACAATATACATTTTTTTGGGGAAAAAATTAAATTTACCTAATTAAGTAAATTAAGTAAATTTATAATACAAAGGAAATATCTTATAGATTACTTAAAAGAATATAATTAGATTAATTAAGTAATTATAAATTTGGTAACACAAAACTATTAACTTAATGGGCTTAAAATGTACTTTCCATTAAAAAAATAATAAAAAAACTATTGGGTAAAATTATACAAATAATCACCCAACTATTTGAGTACTCTTATTTAAGTCAACGAATTATATTAATTAGATATCCAACTTTAGATTCACATTCGAGTTTGAATCACTCGTGTGCATGCCATTAAGAAGATGTTGATGTGGCATGACACATCATACAACTTATGCCACGTTAGTCATGACAAGTGTCATAATGTAATAATATTATAAGATTTCTACTTAACAATATAATTAAGGGTAACTCAGATTCAAATAAAGTTGAAATCTAACACACAAGAGAGAAAGTGAGAGCATGATTAGAGTTGCAAACAAACCAAGCTGCTCGTGAGTTGATAGGAGCCCAGTTCGGAAAAAAAAACTTGTTTATTGAGCAAACGAGTCGAGCTTGAGCTCAATTTTTGAGCTTGAGTAGATAATTAAGCCAAGCTCAAGCTCGAACTTCAATGTGCTTGGCTCATTACTGCTCGTGAGAAGCTCGGTACTATAGCAAAATGATACTGTAGTGATTTAAATATTTTTAAAATCTTTATTGTAGCTATATTATAGTGATTAAAATACTGTAACACATATACTGTAGGTATATTACTATACATGCATACACTGTAACTACTGGGGAGAGCTCGAGCTTGATATTTCCTTAGCGATTCAAGCTCCAGCTTGACAAAGGAAGCTCGAAATAAACTCAACTCGACCTCGAGCTCAGTTCAAATAGTGTTGAGCCAAACTTGAGCATAACAAAGCTTGGCTTGATTGCAGCCCTAAGCATTATGTGGTATTGCTGATGTGGCATAAGTTGTATTATGTGTCAGGCCATGTTAGCATCCCCCTAATGGTGTGAGCACGAATGCCTCCAGTTGAATGTGAATTTAAAGTTGGGGTACCCAATTGAAGTTTTTTATATTTCGATAACTCAAATAAAAGTATCTAAATAGTTAAGTGACTATTTAAATCTAATTTGCATATATAAGAACACCAATAAAGGAAACTAAAAATTTTTTTAAGATGTAATTGAGTAAATTTCATAAGGATTATCACTAGTAATTAAGTTTTTTTATCAAGCATAACCCTAAGCCTAGCTCAATTGAGCTTAAATTGATAACTCAAAAATATATATTATTATGAAAATAACATACAATTATATTGAAATATTACAAATTGAATTAAATTTTTAAAAAAATAATTTAATTTTAATTTGGAGTTAAATCGAGTATGACTCGAGCTTTAAAATTAAAATTGAGCTAAACTCCAATAAACTTCTTTTGGGCCATCTCTATTAAGCTCGGCCCATTAACAGCAATATATACTTTTTATTGCAAAAAATATTTTATTGTCACACATAAGCAAATGCCAAGGAAAGACAGCACTAAAGCAAAGCTGCTGAACTCTTGCAGCTCTAACCAACACACACTCAAATGCCGTTTCACAAATGCCAAAATACAGCTTCTAATTTTTAGGTTCTACCTTTTTAGTATATATAATGTAGTGCAATTTTTATTTTTTATTTTTTATTTTATTATTATTTTTTGTGCATGTTGAATGTGGTATAGCATCAATTGTGATTTCATCGTCAATGAAATAGAAATTTTATTCATTTAAAATATTATATAATCTGTGAAAAATTAATTACAAACCGGTTTTAATTTTGAGTTAAATAGAATCAAGTGAAACTTTCACAATTAAAGTTAATTACATTGGACTTTAGAGGTCTCCTTGAACTCCATGGAAAATATTTGTCACCTTCAATATGCGGATGACACGATTATCTTCTCGGTGGAGGGACGTGAAGACCATCGAATCATAAAAACTAATTTTTTTATCTTTTTCGAAGGATCCTCGGGACTCACTATTAACTTCTCGAAAAAGTTGCCTCTACTCTACTAATTATGGATTTCAGCCTAGTGCGGCCTCAGCTGCAATCCTCAATTCCAATAGGGATTGCCTTCCACTTATGTACCAAGGGGTCCCACTTTTTGGAAGGCGTCCTAGACAACAGGACTGGACGAAGTTAATTACCCTGGTCCGAGCTAAGCTAATGTCTTGGAAAGCAACCTACCTTTCGTTTGGAGGCCGTCTCACCCTCTTAGCTCTACTCTGACCTCAATTCCCACATACTGGATGTTGGTGTTTCACCTGCCAGTATGGGTAGTGAGAGAGATAGACAAAATCAGAAGAGACTTCCTGTGGAAGGGCCCGTATTTGGGTTCGAAGGGCTTCTGCCTAGTGGCATGGAAAAGGATATGTAGACTGCGCAACATAGGAGGTGGGGGAATTCTGAATCTCCATGATTTTAATAAAGCCCTCCTAAGCAAGTGGTGGTGGAAAATATGTTCTGATCAAAAAGGTTGTTGGTCTAAAATCATTCATTATAACTATTTGAATAGAGGATCCCTAGGACCAATGTTTCACTTACCACCAAGGAACAAATATTACTTCTGGGTAGGTATTACTCCGATTTTACCTTCCTTCAGATTATGTACCTCGAAGATTGTGAAAAATGCAGATTCCACACTGTCATGGTATGATAATTGGTTACAAGGTCGAGCTCCCAAAGACCTTTGGCCTCGACCTTTTCAATGATTGTAATTTCCGTGGGATAACGTTAAAAACAATTTACACAAGATTTGTCTTCTAGTAAGAATTTCTTTTCGCGATAGCAAAGCACATGCAGAAAGATCGGCTGCTTCGTCCTCAATTCCAGATTGCTCTAGTAATCATGAAGATTTGAAAACTTGGAACTCGGAGAACAACAAAACCTTTTCTGTTCGATCCTTTTACAAGTTTCTAGTAGATGGGGGAATGTGTGGTGCATTTTATTCTCAGTTTTGGAAAACAGAATCTCCAAGCAAAAATTATCTTTTTCTGTTGGCTAGAAAGAGAGGATAGAAACCTAACCCTTACCAATTTAGCCAGCAAAGGTTATAACACTCAAAATGCGACAGACACTTATGTTCTGTGTCATAAAGACTCAGAAACAGCAGATCACCTCCTTCCTTGATGTGAATTCGCTGAACTAATCTGGTTGTTCTTCGAACAAACCTTAACTTTACAACCTCACTGACATTCATTGTTAGAGGTTTGGACTTCTTGGATCCCGTTAATAGATACTCAGTGTCGAACACTGTGGGACCTTCTTTCCAGAGCAATTTACTAGAATATTTGGCTGGAGAGATATAATTGTATTTTAATTATTAAGCTTTGCATGTGTTCTCTATTATTGCTAAAACAATTCATATGTTTATTGCTTGGATTTCTGCAGCTAGGGATCTGCAACATCAACATATTTCCTCGGATTTAGTCCAAAAGATCAAGCGTTCCTTAGTCTTCTTGAGCACAAGACCGGCTGAGCATAGAGCCAACATGAATTAACCGCATCGAGAGTGATCCACCCCCATCTTTTCCCCCTGATAGTTGAAGATGGCCTTTGTTACCTTCTGGCGACCTTCATCTCTTCAGCTGTGCCTTTTATCTTTTTTCTGCTTCTTCGGTTGTTTGGGTGTTACAAGTGCATCACCCCTGGTGATGGCCTCCTAACTTGTTTGCTTTGTGTTTGTTTCTTTTCTTGATGGACTTCTGTTGTCTGTGGCTTTCCTTTCTTTTGTTCTTGCTACTTTTTGTTTAATAAAACGTGGTTAATACACTTAAAAAAAAAAAAAATTTGTAAGTTGAATTGATATTTTTTCTCTATTGAATTTGAGTTAACCAATTTTAATCTAATCTTGGGCAATACATAATCAAACTCAACTCATGGACAACATTGACAATAATAATACAATAATTCTTAGTGGATCATTGGCAATGTTTCTTGTTTTAATCGAAACTCATTATTTTAATCCCTTGACTTAATTGATGGGACATATGATTAATCTATTTTCTAAAAAGGTAAAAGAATAATTCAACACCAACCCGTTAAAAAAAATTATATAAATATATATATATATATATATGCATCTCAAGCGGCAAGTTGCAACTAGTAATTCTTTATATAAAAAAAAAAGGAGTTGCAACAAGTAATTGGCTGAATGTAAAACCAACCTTTCCATGCTATTTATAGTATTCCAAATCATTGATCTCCTTTTGTTTCGGCAAAGAATATTATTACATGCTCCTTTCTTTATATTTTCTTTACATTATCTTGACTTTGTGCAGGCTTTATGACACTTATTTTTTTTTAATCTTATATTATTTGCTATTAAAATAAAACAAGAAATATTAGGCATGAGTTTTGTAACTAGTGTAATGAGTCAGTGGTCTAGAAAGTGCAGCGCAAAGAAAGCATTGTTTTAGCTAATGAATGGAGCTTTTGTCTAAAAGAGAAAATGCAAATACAAATAAAAATGATAATTAAATGAATAAATGAATAAAAAGAGCATTTCACAGGCTCTTATTTTAATATGATTTTACTCATTGATAAAAAAATTTTCATCTACAGTGTGACTTCAACTAACCTCAACTGCCACACTCTAGAAGTCAGCCGATGCGGGGAATCTACTATAATCCTCCCAAAAAGGATATTACTAAAATGAATATTTTATTTATTTTCCAATGTATTAATGTTATTTTGGTTTAAGCTTCTTGTATTCCATTGGTTAATTATTAGCCTGCGGTTTATCTATTTTTGTTAGTTTTTTTAATAAAATAAAAAATATTAATAACAAAGTTTAATTTAATACTGAATTAATAATATTGATTTATTAAGTAGGTTAAAAAAATTACTTATTAGTCTCTGGAACTTTTTGTTTATTCCAATAAGTTCTTCTAACAAAAAGTTATCCTCTACAGTCTCTCTTTTTTACAACCAGTTCCATTTCATCCCTCGCGTCACTTTTGAAAGTTTGAATTTTGTTCGACAACACACAAATTTGAATAGATTCGCCAAATAGTAAGCGAATACACCAAAAGCCAAAGAGCAAAACTAAAAACTGAACGTGATGTAAGAATAGTAAATCCAAAATACGAAAACAAAAGTAAAAATTGAACATGAAGTCAAAATAGTAAATCTGAGATTATCTAGTCGTTGGACTTAAAAGTAATTCTGAAAAATAGAAGGGACTTCCAAGAAATTTGGGAAAATCAAAGGTTTTGTTTGGGCCAATGATAAAGTTGTTTGGACTTTTTGAGCAATTTCTCTTAAAAAAATTATTAATATTAGAAAGTAATTATTAATTTTTAAATTTTTTAATAAAGTGGGTAAACGATAAATACAATTTTTAAAAAAGTTATATAAAAAAGTACAAAGAAATGTTACTGGAACAAATTCCTGAGGAGCTTCAGGATAGAACACAAAAGAGACTAACCCTCACCCATGACAGTTACATCCTCCACAAGATTGCTCACCTCATCAACACGGGATCTCAAAAAAAATCAAGGCTACATTTCACTACATTGGCCGAATCATCAAGCTTTAAATGCTTAGGGTTAGGAACTATGGATAACCATAAGAGAAGCATACAATTAATTTTAGTCCAAAGCGGGACCGAAAGAAAAAAAATATGATTGAATATGAGCTTCTTTTATTGAAGCCAAATGCTCGATACAATCACTTTGATCAACATATCCCACAATTCTCTTAAGGAGTTCCACTATTTGGGCCTCTGGAATAATCAATAGTCTTTTGAGGAGGATGGAGGAAGTGAGATCACAAATGTGGTGTTTTGCCCTTTTTAGTGTGTACAGACTCGAACTGTGGTTTGATCCTGTTTGTTTGACTCGGTAGTTGAGACCGGTTCTGTCTAAGCACGTTCAAGCTAGTTTTGGGCTCACGAGGTGTTGCTTGCATGTGTGCGTGCTCACCTTCGTGGCTTGAACTAAAGGCCAAGTCACGTGCCTGGCCCGTTGGGTAGCGTCGGATCGTCTGCGCCCACGAGGAGGGTACATGGTTTACCCAAGCGAGCCTTCGTGAGGTGCCTGTGCCAGTCGGGTGTGTGTACGGCGCGCTCAAAGAGCCTACACTCACAGGACGCGACTAAGCGGGCGCTCGAGGGTGCGCCCAGGCTTGTGCTTTCTTTGGCTTTCTTTTGGTGGGCTATAAAGCCACTTTGGCTTTCTTTTGCTTGTGCTTTCTTCTTCCTCTTCTTGGTCCTCTCTTCTCTTTCCTTCCTCCTCTTCCTTGTGCTTCCTTTGGAGTTAGAAAGGAGGTTTGCTAGCTTTGTTCTTCCAACCTTGTAGCCAACATCTGTCTTTGATCCTTGTTTGCTTGAGCTAAGCATTCTCCTTTCTCTCTTCTTTGGTGTTAGTGTTTGGATGGATGATTTAGGGGTGGTTTGATGGTTTAATCTTGGTTCTTCTTGTTGGTTATTGCTTTGAGAAGTTGAGAGTTTGATTTAGATTGTGATTACTCCATTGATTGATTGTATCCTTGATCCTTTGTTTGTTAGGGTTCTTGAATCTTGTAGCTCAGCTAAACTTAGTTGTTTCTTGGAATTCTTTGGTTTAGAGTGAAGCCCAAACCCTAGGGAGTTCATTGGGGAATCTTGAAGCTAGTTTTGAGCTACCCTAGGATTGATTTAAGGTTGCCCGTTAGTGTGACCTAGGGTTTCTTTCTCTAGTTGCCTTGTTTAATTCTTGTTCTTGTTTGGTTTTTGTTGGTCAGTTAGCTGGTGAAAGCTCGGCTCGAGGCAAGGAGCCAACGAAGGAGTAGCGTGCTCGAGGTTTTCTCACCTAAAGGTGAGTGGGTTATTTGATTGCATGATTCTAATAGAACATATATACTTATTGTTTCCGTATTTTATTCATACGAATGGTGGTGGTTCATGGCTTATTATGTTAAACCAAGGTTTTTAACCGGTTTTGGAAGGTCTTCCATGCTATTGTTGATTTATGAAATATTTGATATTTGAATCATATGTTATTTATCATGCTTATATTTGACATTGAATGAATTCTGAAACTGTGGTTATATACTATTGTGATTTTACCATCGACAATTGTGGATTTGAGTTTCAGTCCTAGTATGGATACTATCGTGGATGTGGACTTCTTATATATTTTGTATAGATTGTATTCTTGAGCTTCCACAAGTTTTGATGGTGACTGACGCGGAGCCCTTCCTTGCTACAGTGGGTGGTCTTCACGGCCAGCCTGTTGAGGTGGCGTGAATACTCGAGTTTATTGTCCAATTCGGATGGTGCGTAGAACTTTGATTGGATAGGGATATACATCAGAAAGCTGAGTCACCACACGCATTGCCGGTGGGTCAACGTCAAGGGCATGAGGACCTTGATGGCTCTCGATTTAGCCATAGCCACGGCTAGAGTTTAGAGAGGTTTTAGACCATCACTTGATGATTGAGATGTTGATTTCATATTTTTGAAAAATTTTGATGTTTCCATGCGAAGAACTATTGAAATGTTATATCTCCTTTAACTCCTGAACTATCGTTTTGATGAAACATTATATGTGTTAGAGTTGTTAAAAACTTGTTTTATGCAAATCCTCGGTTTTTTTGAACTCGTGGATACACTCTTTTTGAGCAAAAAAAGTAGTTTGTGTATGTTATCAACGGTTTCTTTACTCATATATGTGTAGCTATATGTGCAGAAAGGTTCTAGTTTATTGGTATTTTTGCAACGACTTGGTTTTATTGTTTTTCTCCGATTATTTTTTTTTGTATATCCTATAAGGATTGTGCTAACCCCTCATTGAGTGACTTAGGTTACTCACCATCTCCTTTCTTTCCATGCTTTAGTGATTAGTAGCGTGGCAGAAAGGCAAAGTGCTGGGCATTCACTAGCTTTCTTTCTGTGCCCGCTTCTTGTACCTTGTATGTTTATTTTTAAGCATGAGTATGTTGTATAAGGACATGGATCCACTAGTGTGTTTGTATTCTATTGCATGATTATTAGTTTGCTTATTTCTTGGAACCATTGTGGTACTTGTGGATGGTATGTTTCTTAAACCCTTCTATCTGGTAATGTTGTTGATGCTTCCCCTGCATTTCATTGAGTTCCTCATCTTATTTATGTTGTTCAGTGTCGTCGATTCCAGGGATTTTATTAGCCTTGAGCCTTGAGCCGACACCAAAAACAAAAGAAACACCCAAAAGGGGTTCCAAATGCATGTGGTGAGAGGAGAATGGAAAAAAGAAGATCCATTATCTAGAATGTTGGGTGCCAAAGAATGTAGGTGGGCTCATAAATCTGTTACATCTCCTATTAGCCAGATTATCTAACGGAAGGCCTTGTTGTCCTAAGCCAGCCAAATGAAAATATTCTTTCCAATGATAGGGGCATTTTGAGATGAGTGATGTCACATGGCATCGATGACCCCATCACAAAACAAATCCTTAGAAGGATTTGACTGCTATTTTCCATTTCTGTTGAAATTCCACAACATGAAATTGTGGATGTTGGAGGCATATTAGAGACCTTTTCTTGGAGATTATTAAGTACTAGGTGCCAGTAGATCGTTAACCATGTTCATTAGATGCTTGAAGTTCTTAAGGTACATGGGTATTCAACTATTGACCCGATGTTCACCAAGATAAGTTAGAGGCACCATCTTTGAAAATAGGGTAAACACAGAACTAAATGTAGGTATACAGCTCCACAATTCTATCTAAAAGAAGGATATTATTTAAGGCCATCTATGGAAAAGATTCCATGTAGCTATGTTATAGTACTAGTTAAATTGGATGATTTTCTCACCACACAAACTCGTGCCCAAAGAAACTTTCCAACACTACTTACTGAGTAGGGTAAGAATAAATCTATAATACTGATAATGCGCTACCCACTTTGTTCCTTAGGCCTATAGATTCATTTCTAATTGACAAGCTAGAAGCCATGCTTATAAAGTGGAAATCACATCGATTATTGTCTATATAGGTTTGATCACCTAGATAGGTGTCTGACTGTCAGCTAATAGGTTGGGATGGAGATAAGAACCGATTTAATTAGGGTGTCTCTCTCCCAAAGATAAGAATTTTGAGAAATACGAAGATACCTGAGATCTATCTCCCAAAATAAGGGTTTACCAATCTTGATAGCAAGGGCACTTGTCATATATGGGTACTTCCAAATAAGTTAAGGTTGGAAAACCTAATTAGCAATTAAGGGTCTTCGTAAGGGAAGCACATTGCCAAACTTGATAGAAAATAACTATTTTTTTTGGAAATTAAACGATAGACAGGGATAAATACAGGATGAGCTTGATAATTGAGAGAACCACCAACCCAGCAATATTGGCCTAGGGCGAAATGTGTGATGTAGGACTTTCAAGTGTCCCGAGAGCAAGCCCTGTAGGATGCATGTGGTAGTGACGAGTTCTAGTCCAATTCCTGCACAAGCCTTTAACTAACTGCACTTGTAACATTTGTAAAAGAAAAAAAAAATTTAATCCCTCCTACTATCAATAGTAGTATTATTTTAGGGAAAATATCTTCAGTAGCTAACATACTATGGTCATTTTCCATGTTGAGCATCGAAATTCAATTTGTATAATTTTAATCACTCAACTTTAATTTGTATTCACTAATAGGATATCAAGGGGATTCTGAAGAGAATTTGATCACATGTAAGTTGGATTTACCATGTCAGTACCAGTTTGTCACAAAATTGACATACGTAGACATGACATATCATTAAAGAGAGCTATGTGGCCACACTTATTGACACGTAACATAGCACGCCAACCCAGCGAATAGGTCAATAAGAGTGATCATGTGGCTCTCTTTGATGACGTGGCATATCCGCATATGCAGATGACATAACGAACTAGTGTTAACATGATAATTCTGACATATATATTATCAAATTCACTATAAAACTTTTGGGTAAACAACTAAAATGTCCCTTACTTTTGTGTATGTTTCTATTTCGGTTCCCTAGTTTTAAAAAGTTACGTTTTGGTCCCTTACCTTTACTTTTATTACAATTCAGTCACCCGAGTGTATGCCGTTAACAACAATCCCATGTGGCAATCCCACGTTGCAATAAAAAATAATAAAAAGTAAAGGTAAGAGACTGAATCGTAATAAAAGTAAAGTAAGGGACTGGCATGTGGGATTGCCGTTAACGATGTGAGCTCGGGTGACTGAATCATAATAAAAGTAAAGGTAAATGACAAAAACGTAACTTTTTAAAACTAGGGGACCAAAATAGAAACACATACAAAGGATAATTAAGGAGTTATTTTGGTTGTTTACCCAAAACTTTTTTAGTATTTTTTAGTAAAACACAAATTAAAAATTAAATGAAAAATAATACAAATTAAAAATTCAATATTTAAGATAAAAAAATAACACTAACATCACACCCACCCAAAAAAATTTGTCCTTGCTGTTTCGTTTATGGATTCCTGAACTTTGGAAGCGAACATTCAGAAGAGCGTCCTGGTTTGTTATTACGTTTGCAAGACGTTGATTTGCAATACTGTCCAAGACGTTGACTAATAATAAAAAGCTTATATTTAAAACGATATTTCCTTGTCACATTTATTATGGTTTCGATAAGATGATAGACACATTACCCGTCCTTATTCACAAGTAGGGGTGGCTGCGGCTAAATTTTTCACTAATAATAAAAGGTATAATATCTGCAACTTTTCAAAATGGGCTTATTCAATGAAATTAGAAACTCTATATCAAATCAATTGAAATTGTTTCTGGCCATTATAATTATATCATTATATGGCATTTGAACAATTAATTGACTCAAACCATTAGCATAATTAATCAAATTCCTTCACCTCTAATTACTGTGCTCAACTTCTTATTCTATTTGTCAGGGTGCTTGTTATTTTTGTTTCTTGTTTGTTCCTTACTGGTTTGTTATGTTTCTTTTGTTTTAATAAATCTGTAATTTATCCATTTTATTAAAAATAAATAAATAAATAATCAAATTCTTTACAATTAAATTTTGAAGAATCTGGTTGTGTAAAAGTATCCACAACCCATGAACCAAATGGTAGTAAGAGTAAAAGAATAATAGTTATGAAAATTTCTTTGGACTAGTTTTGCTTATGCCGTAAGTATAAAAGATTAATTGTCATGAAAATTTCTTTTGGATTATTTTTGCTTATGCACTGCATTGGATAAGTAGCACACGCATTTTAAACAATATTTTAAAAAAATAAATAAATAAATAAATTACCTAAAATATACCAAAAAAGAAGGAAGCAATTACAAGTATGATACAGGTAGATACACAAGGAGTTAGAGTACATGTCTAAATACAAAGAAACATAAAGCATTACGGAAGAGTTAGATACATGCATGATCGCCAGAGATAGATGATGACCCTACCCAAAAAAACAAAGGTGAGAGATGTTAGAAAAGACTTTTAAAAAATGACTACTCAAAAAAATCATCCATTCATAGTCTTTCTTGTTGAAGCGGCGAGTCAGGGATTCTTGACTATTTCCTTTGTGGTGGAAAAACTCCCACCAACACTAGGATAGGTGCATAAAAAGTTAAGCTTATATTTGAGAGGAGTAAGTCTCTTTTGTGTGATACCTAAAAGAGAAATTAGTATGATCAATTTTTATTAGAATTGCAATGGGTGTTTTTTTTTTCTTTAATAAATCTGTGGTTTAATTTGGGAGGAGTAAGTCTTTTTTGTGTGATACCTAAAAGAGAAATTAGTATGATCAATTTTTATAAGAATTGCAATGGGTGTTTTTTTTCTTTTGATGAATTTGTGGTTTATCTATTTTATTTTTAAAAAAAATTGTAATGGGTGAGAGGAAGCATTGATTAAATGTGTTGTTGTTCCTCTCCAATTAGATATTCCAAAGAATAGCTCAAACAAGGAGATGGCACTATTACTTTATATTTATATATATAGTTCACATAATCTTAGGCCAATTTCGTATAATAATAGATTTTAATATAAACTTTAAAGTAAATATTTGTATTTAAAACCAAAGGTTTGATAACCTGACAGTTAGTGGTGTCAAATGGGTTGGCATGGCCCATTGTGGCCTCAACCCTGTGCGTGCCCCGGTCGGCATGGCCCACCTACTACCAAGGTAGGCCCTGTAAGTGGCTTGGCCATACCATATTTTATTTATCTTTTTTGTTTTAAACCCCAAAAATATAAAAAGAACCCCAAAATTGCTAAAACATTATTAGAAAAATAGGAGGAAAAATATAAAAAACACGTAGTGAAAAGATTCATTGATAAAAAAAACTGGAAATATAAAAAATAAAAACAATAAATAAAATCTCGCATTAGGTAAGGAATGGTCTCCAGGGTATGGACAACCTGTTGGGCGAGCTCCTGGGCGGCGATGATGGTGGCGACCACGGCGGCGCATCTAAGAAAACGCCGAAGTCGAAGGCGAAGGAGGATTCTCGGATCTCCATGGTCTCTGGTAACGAAGGTAGGGTTAAACCGGGGGTCTCTTATATTCAAGCTGCGCTTTCCTCGGTCTCGGAGGATGCGTCTCGTTCCTCCCCGCTCCTCTAGCAACTCTCGTCCCAGTCGCGACAAGGGTGGGTCGTTGTCGCGAGGGGTGGGAGTAAACACAAGCCGAAGGGGCTAGGCCTGGGCCAGAGTTCTTCAGGAAGTTCTTCCTCGGCTGCCGCCAATGCTAGACCTAGCTCGCATCTCCTGACCAAGCGTCGCCGCTCGCCGGAGTCCCCAAGCCAACCATGTTTTGCGTTACTTCGGGATGGCCAGCGAGTGCGGATGAGTGTCGCCATCTGATAGTTTGTCTGAGATGCTCGAGGACAGGCTACACTGCTTCGGCTTGCCATGTGTCTCCTCACGCTAAGCCCAGCCTGGGTACCCGAAGGAACGGGCATGATGATATGCCGGGGCTAAGACATGGCACTTTGTCTGGTGACCTCAAGCGGCGGGGTGCGCAAGCCTCCCAGGGATCGGGATTGGCCATGGAGTCTTCCCCTCCTCGTCGTCGTCAAGTACCTAAGGCGTCGATGCCTTCTCTTCCTGTGAAGACCCCTGCACCACCTCTGCCTCATCGTAAAGTCATGGTCTTTATTCCCCTTTCTCTCGACATCATTCGGGCTAAGCAGGAGCTGAGTACAGAGGTGATGGCCTCTTTCCTTTTTGGGTTTGTCTATGCGGATAAATTACTAGAGATCATTGCAGGTCGAGTTGAGTGTTCGGGACGGTGGGGTCGGCCTCGAACTTCTACGGTGAATCCTCGCTAATCAAGTGCTCGGGAGGAGATGACGAAGAAGGTGGTCAAGTCGTCCGACACGAAATGCTCTACAGCCTACGGTCTCTATACGGTGCGGCTCCGTAGATGGTCTCCGGAGGTGGGATCGTCCGGTAGGGAAATCGGGAGAACGGACTAGGTGCATATTTGGAACTTGCCGCTCCACTGTTGGGGTTGGAACACGGTTTCAGATTTGTTGAAGATGATTGGCGAAGTCATTACTATACGTCGGCATACCAACAAGCCCTCGTCGGTACTGAGTGCTTTGGTGCGTCTGCGTCCTTCGGTTGAGCTTCCGATGCTAGTTGAGCTGAGTGTTGGCATGCGGCGGTTCCCTGTCCTTCTCACCGATAACCGATCTCCGGTTCTATTGTTTAACTCACAGTCAGAGAAGTTTGTCTTACCTGATACCTTAGAGAAACTTCCCCTGTCCGCTCATCAAATTCGCGCGGTCTCAAAGGTAAACACAAGCGGATGGGACGGTGGGCGAAAGTGTTTCTGACGCGGAGGCCGCCGAGGATAGCGGTGGTTTAATTTTCGATGATCGTCCGTTGTTTGAGGAGGATGGGGGGTCTTTAAAAGACCGATGGTCTTACCCTGTTCCTCTCTACAACTGACGGTCATGCCTGTACTCTTCCTCGGAGCGATCTGGAAGATCGCCCGCTCCCGAGCGCTTCATGCAGATGGTGTTGTCATGGGCGAAGTGGACATCGGTAAGAGAACCTCGGACGTGTCGATCGTTGCGGTTGAGCGAGATCCATGCATGGTTGTATCTCGAGCCAAATGTGTGGACGATGTCATCCCTTCTCATCGTGATCAGTTCTCCACTGAGTCTTTATCCGAGGCAAACGTCTGGTGGAGATTGATTTCCCTTATGCAGCCCAATCCCGAGGCAGGAGCGAGTCTTCCCCTGGTCAACTGCTTGTGGACCAGCTCCTCTTGGTTGATGGGTAGCCCAAGCCCATTTCTTCGGGCCATTCCTTGGGCCAGAATCTGGGGCAGGGCATTGATCTGCATATAGGTGTGGCCCAAAATGCTGAGTTCTTCAAATCTCAGCCACTGGGCCAACATGTGGGCCAAGGTTCTGGCCCTCCTTCTAAGAAGACCTCTCTGCTGAATCAGGTGGATGCTTTGTTGGTTAATTCTAGGGTGGACCATCAGAATCCTCGGAGCTTTATCCATTCAACAGTTGTGGATCCCCCCGAGAAGGATCTCGTTCCACCTCCTTTAGACCGTGTGGTAGACTTGGACCTAGACTCTGAGCCGATCATTCCCCTTCGCAGTCGTGTATGTTCGGAGGATCCTGTCCCCGGGGCCTCTATCGGCGATGATCTAAGTGACCACCTGTGGGATTTCAAAAACCCTGATCATCACCCTATTGGTATCACAATCCCGCCGGGATTCACTTGGCACTTCATGTTGGGCATCTGGTCTATTGTGCCAAAGGTCAACAGACTGCTCATTGATTCCTTTCCCCCTGACCCTTTGTACACCTGGACCGATGATGACCATGTTGAGACTGAGGACGGGATTTGAATAGAAGCAGACAATCCGGACATCAACCATCTTGCTCTTGTTCCATTTGAATCCTCGCCGCAATTCTTGGGGACTCGAGGCGAACAAAAAGCGCACTCTCATCGAGGACCCTTCTCCGTGGATGCATCCCTTCCGGCCGCTCGAAGATCGACAGTCGATTCTGCCTCCACGGCACATCGCAGGAGCCACAGATAAAAAAAGCCCTCTTCTCGCTGGAATGAGGATGCTGGATTTCTACAGCAACCTCCCAGGTCCGCTAGGAAGAAAATTGCAGGGACTTCTCCAGAAGGTACGCCTTCTGACTTTCTCTCCCTTAATTTTTGGAGTGATGCTTAGTTAATTCGGTCTTTGCTTTAGCTTGTGGTATTCGTTTTAATGATAACAATAACCATAGAGCTGCATGCTTAGAATTCATTAGGGAACTAGAGAACTCTAGAGCTGGCCAGTCAAAGGTCCAGCCGGGCTCTTCTATGGGACCCCGATAGGTGCAGTTTTTTTTATGAATATTATCTCTTGGAATGTTAGGGGGTCGGGAGGCGAATAAAAAAAACCTTGTTAGTGACTTTGTTGATCAATTTAAACCTAGCGTTGTTTGCTTGCAAGAATCCAAACTTTCCATGGTGGACCGTCCCACCTGGAGAGCCATTACTGGTAGTTTCTCTAGATTGCTTCTGTTTTTCTGTTGCTAGAGGCACCTCTGGTGGGATAATATTCAGTTGGAATAGTAACCATTTTAAGGGTTCCCTTATCCACTCGGGGCAACTACGTCTCGATCGTGGAACTTGTGGATGTTAAAGACCCTATCTAAAGTGGCACTTTGCACTTGCCTATGGGCCTAACGACGTGCCCTTAAGGGTAACTTTTTGGTCGGAAATTAGGGACTGTAAACCCGCCTCGGAGTACCCCTGGATCGCTTTGTAGGCAACTTTTAATGCTATCTTCTCAGCTCTTGATAAAATTTCGGGAACATCTGTTGGGGAGGATATCCGTAGAACGGATGAGAGCTCATTCAGTGATTTAAACCTCGTTGAGACCCAACTACGGGGAGACGTTTCACTTGGACTAACAATCGATGCAGATCCCCTATTTGGGTTCGTCTCGATGAGTTTCTTGTCTCTCCGTAATCATGTCTTTCAATCCTTCTCGGTTTAAATTTGAAAGATCTTGGTGCTTGATGATGATTTGTAGGGACAGAATCAGATGTTGGTGGGAGGAGCAGCGCTATGATGGGTGTGGGGCTTTTATTGTGGCCAAAAATTGATTGGTATTAAGAAGCACCTTAAGCTGTGGGCTAAAAACTTTCTTGATGGACTGGACATCATTCGTGAGCTAGATCCCTGAGTGCAGAGGAACTTCGAAGTGCTGACTCGCTCTCTCTGGAGCTATCTTTAACCCTGCGGCAGGAAGAAATTCACTGGAGACAACGCTCCAGGGTTAAATGGCTTCGGGAAGGGGATGCGAACACCAAGTTTTTCCACTCTGTCGCTAATGGTCGCTGCAACCGCAACCACATTGTCGAGGTTGACTTTGGGGTAACTCGGTAAAAGGGGATACTGGAATCAGGAGGGCGTTTACGACTTTCTTCCGCAGGCAGTTTGGCTCCAAGCGTGATTTTCGTCTTGTTATTGACTGGAATGTCCTGCTTGCCAATAAACCAAGAATTAACCTGGAAGAACTAGAGGCCCCCTTTTCGAGTGAGGATATCTTTGCTGCTATCAGTGAGTTGGGCGGTGATAAGACTCCTGGCCCGGACGGTTTCCCGATTCTATTCTTTCGTAACTATTGGCATATCCTTAAGACAGATCTCTACAAAATGTGTTTCGATTTTCATGATCACTCCACTAACCTTGAGAGGCTCAACTGGGCAAACATTTCCCTCATTCCCAAGACTGACACCCCGACCTCTGTTTCTGATTATCGTCCTATTAGCCTTATCAACGCTCCCCTTAAAATTATTTCTAAGATTCTGGCTTCCAGATTGGCCAAAGTCATTGATAGCCTAGTGGATAATTCGCAATCCGCCTTCATCAAGGGTAGATCTATCTTGGACAATGTGGTGGCTGCCGAAGAGCTCATATTCGGTCTGCAGAAATGGGGGCTGGGGGGCAATGTAGTGAAGATGGACTTTGCTAAAGCCTTTGATATGGTTGATTGGGACTTTCTCCTTAGATGTTGGAAGCCAGGGGCTTTGGGACCCGGTGGAGACAATGGATTGCCAACTTGCTTCACTCCTTTAAAGCTTCCATCCTTATCAACGGTTCCCAGGAAGGCTATGTTAGATATCATCGTGGGCTGCATCAGGGAGACCCACTGTCGCCTCTACTTTTTGTACTGGCGGCAAATGTGCTTAATACTATGTTCAATCAGGCCCTTGCTTCTCGTGTCCTCTTTGGGGTCCCGCTTGGCAGCCAGGGTCATGCTTGCCACCTTCAATATGCGGATGACCTAATTATTTTAACTGTTGGAGGGGCAGAGGATCTTTGGATCATTAAGTTAATCCTAGTTCTCTTTGGTGCCCTTCCCAGTTTGTCTGACCTCTCTACTTTAAACTGCTCGACGAATGTCCTCCCGATCTCCTATCTGGGTATCCCTATTGCTAGGGAGGAGGCCACGTGAGACAAGGCCCAGGGAGGACCTCATCCATAAAATCCAAGTTAGGCTCACTTCACGGAAAGCGAACTTTCTTTCTTTGGGAGGCGTCTTACCCTTATCAACTCGCTCTTTCTGCTACTGCCTACTTATTAGATGTCGATTTTTCCGCTTGCCTAAGTGGGTTTCCAATAGAATTGATCAAGCGAGAAGAGACTTTCTTTTGGTCTTGGTCGGATATTGACCATCCTAAGTGTCGTCTTGTCAATTGGCAGAGATTGTGCTTACCACGTGATCAAGTCGGTTGGGGTATCATCAACTTGTTATAGTTTAACAGCGCCTTGCTTGGGAAATGGTGGTGGAAAGTTCTAATGAACCCGTCCTAGTGTGGCCTGGCACCTATTCTTCATAACTACTTTTCCCAGCATCCTAGGTGGAACCTCTCGTTTGACTCCGCCATCGTCCGGGGCTCTTTCTTCCGGCAAGGTCTCTACCCGTCCCCTGGAGGCTTTTTAGATCCCACTGCATGATGCAGTGGTTGTGAATGGCGAATCCACGCTCTTCTGGTTCAATAATTGGGTTGAAGGGTGCGCGCTAGATACGGCCAGGGGAAAAGAGTTTTCGGGTTGGCTGCCAACCCTTACGCTACCGTTAAGGAGGCTCTCGGTAACCTCTCTTCGGTGGATATGTCTCAGGACCCGCTCCTGACTGAGGTCAGAACTTGGATCTCCTCCTCCTCTAGGGTGGACGACCCGGGATCAAAAAAATTCGGAAGGCGATGGTGGAGCTGCTCTTTCATCGTTAGATCTTTTTATAGATTCTTAATCGATCGGGGAAAAGCGTTGCAAAATTCACTCCTTTGATCCTTAAGTGCTTTGTCCCCCGTAAAATCTCAGTCTTCTGTTGGCTTGTTTGGGATAAGAAGATCCTCACTCTTGACAAGCTTTTTGTCAGGAGATGTAATTTTTCCTCTACGACAACGTGCCTTCACTGTCTCTTGGATATTGAGTCGGTTGACCATCTTTTCTTCATGTGCTCGGTGGCTAAGGAGATTTGAAACCACCTTGCTCGTCTATCTAATTTCCAGAGAGCCCCTTTGTCCAGTGTGGACCTTTGGGATAGCTTCCTTGTTTGTTGGTTGCGAGAGCGGTCATTTGGCAGATTTGGCTTGCTAGAAATAACTGTGTTTTTAATTCAGTTTTTATTTCTGTGACTGCCTCATGTCTGAAAATTTGTTTCATGTTCCTCTCGTGGATTCCAGCAGCTCCTGCTAGAGACTTGCACAAGCTGGAGGGGTCTATTTCCGCGCTAAGGCGCTTTATTCAGTTCTCAGGTCCATCTTCCAGTGAGGAGCTTGTTCCTGACGTGCACGATGATTTCTTTGGCTAGTTGTTGCTCCTGATGTGCTGCCTAGTTAAGGAGGAGACCCTCTCTCCTTCTAGCTGTCTTGTTTTGTGGCTTGTCTTGTCCCACTTCTAGTGGTTCTATTGTCTTGTCTGTTCCTATGTTGTGTTTCGGTTCCGGGTGGAGCCCCTCCCCCCTCTTTTGTACTGGTTGCTTTGTACCATTCTTCATTTTAATGCATTTGTGATTTATCCACTTTATCAAAAAAAAAATCTCGCATTAAGCTTACCGAGCCAACGCAGGACAGCTTGGGCGTGGTACTATAGCACTAGTGTGAAAGGCGTTGCGTTGGACCTGAGCCGGCACAACCCATTTGACACCTCTACCAACCGCATTGGGCATAGTGTGAAAGGTGTTGATATGGGGATTTAAAACTCTCAAGTTTAAGTTCTGCTAGATGCCATGGTGGTAATAGATCCCTGGTTATGATTATGAACTTGCAGTCAAAAACCCATATCACTAGGTAGGGGCGCACGAGCTGGACAATCATTTCTCGACTGTCGCACACCCTTGACTATTCTGTTGCATTTGTAAAAAAAAAAGTTTAGTTGGAGTCGGTTCATTTTATTCAAACCATTAAATAAACAATATATTGATAGCTCAAATGCATTTCATTATTTTTTTATTTTTTATTTTTGAATTAAATGTGGATAAACCACAAATTTATTGAGATAAAACTGAAATATAGGGGAAGAGTCAACCCTCACCAGCAGTGAGGGAAAGCAAAGAAACAACAAAACACCAAAAAATAAAAAGGAGAAAAATACGAGATAAAAGGCAAGGCGGTAGGAAAATGCAGTCGGCATCTCGAGCTCGCAAAGCGGGAGTCGAGGGAACCCTACTCCAGCATATCGTCCCGTGAGTCGTGATCGCCAGTTTGGGTTAGGAACTCTAGCCACGAGAAAGTTGAGGGAGGCGTTTGATTTTGTGCGAGGCTTCATTGAGTGAAAAGTCGGGTGCCTATCGACAATCGTTGAAAACCAAGAAAGAAGCATAATATGCATTTTAGAAATAATGTAATAATGATGTGAAGCATTCATTTTGAAAAAAATACTGAGTATTCCGTTCGATCCGGATATTCCACGAGCAGTAGCGGAAATGAGGTCCCAAAGAACTCGGTCTTTGAAAGCAATAAGGGAAAGGCGACCCAGTGTGGTCCAAATTGAGGGAATAGGCGTGGGGAGGGATGGAATCCAAAAACATGGTGGAAGAAATTCGAGATCGTTTGGAGAACTCACGAGTTGAGGAAAAAGATGATTCGGGTCTTGATAGCATTGTGACAAAAGAACACAAGATGTCACGAAGTGTAGTGAGATAAACACCCTTTCTTAAAAAGATTTTCTAGTGTGAGGATTTTGTCTTCTCCAGCGAGCCAGCAAAAAAGGGTAATTTTACTAGGGCAACGGATTTTTCAGAAGTAAGGGTAATGCGAAGAACGCAATCCGCCATCAATAAGGAATTTGTAAAAAGATTTGACAGTGAAATTCCCACTTTTTTCTGGCGCCCAAAAATTAGTGTCATCCTGGATATGAGAAACGATCGAGGGATGATTTTTATCTTAAAGATGTTGCATAAATTAAATTTTTATTCCTACCAAAAGGCTCAAAAATAAAAATAAAAGTAAAATAAAAAAAATAAAATAACAAGTTGTCAACACTAGTCCTAACAACAAGACACATTCTTTTTCATATGGAGGACTCCACTCAAATCCCATCCCAAGCATGTTGAATAGGATCCTCTGTGTGGGTATAAATGGTGAGTCACCTGTGCACAGGGTGAGGTCGCATGGTGCATTCAATGCATCCATGCACACTTCTGGTTTACTGGAATTTGTCCACTTAGTAAAAATTGAGCGTATGTCTTTAATCCAAAATTTTTATATTTCTATTAATCTTCACCTTTAAAACTTAAAAATTGCTAATTCAGGTCCCTACTAATCAAGATTTCTAGATAATATGTTAAACAGAAATTAAAAATTTTTAAATATATTTCAACAACCAAAGAGCTGTCACACCCTCTTCAAACGAAGGTTTCACTCCAAAGTTCAACATCAAGACTCCAGATTGGGAATCAATTTGCTCACACGATCGTCTCTGAGTATTTGTTCAACATAAATCTAATTAGAGGGAATGCATTCATGCTCTTCACATCCAAAAAGCCAACCAAAACAAATGGCTCTTCTTCTTCTTCTTCCCAACAAATCCTTAAGCCTCGCCATCTTGTGCCTTCTTGTTCACCATGTCAACGCCGGAATCCTGAGTTTCTCTCCAATCACAGCCAACTGCACCGGTGGTAACTACACAGACAACAGCATCTTCTCCACCAACCTCAACTCCCTCCTCTCCACCTTCAATTCTAAATCCTCATCCTCCAACTCTACATATCAAATCTCAGGCACTGTCTATGGCCTCTTCTTCTGCACTGGTGACCTCTCACAAGAAAAACTGCCAGGCCTGCATCCAATCAGCCATTAAAAAAACATCTCTGAGAAGTGCCCAAGCTCAAAAACAAGCCATCATATGGTATGACTACTGCGAACTACGTTACTCTGACACCAACTTCTTTGGATTCCCAGACACCAATGGTTTCTCCATGATCAATCCCTATGAGAACACCAGTTCATCAGAGCCAATGGAGGTGATGTCCCAGTTGGTCAAAGAGGCCCCATCCCAAGTACCCGTTATGTTCTCTTACAGAGCATTGCCCCCTGAACGCTTGTATGCTCTGGCACAGTGTTCACCAGACTTAACCGCAGAAGGATGCAGTCGTTGCTTGACTACTATCTTGGCAAACATCAAAGCTTGTTGTACAATGAGGAAGGGATGGAGATATCTGGCTACTAGCGGTTGGATACGGTATGAAGCTACTCCTTTCCTTCAGAATCTTCAGGGAGTTTATATAGAGGTCACTCAGAGCTCTTGCCCCTACCAAGACACCCTTCCTAATGACCTGATTCTCAACGACATTCTCTCTGATTTGATGACAAACACTCCGTTGAAGGGCGGGTTCTATAACACTAGTGAAGGGGAGACGATGAACAAGCTCTATGGCTTAGCACTATGCCGAGGAGATCTAGCTCCACAAGGGGATTCTTGCGAGACCTGTCTACAGAATGCAAGAAACAGCATTCTAGAAGATTGCACAAACAAGACACAAGCCATTGAATGGTATGAGAGCTGTTTTATTAAGTACTCCAACCAGAGTTTCTTTGGGGTTGTGGATACTGATGGAAGGACAATGTGTGGAACTGAACAAAGTAACCAGATTGCTGCCAATATCACCACCGGAATGGTACAGGGACTCATTCGTGATGCAGTTAATAGTCCAACATTTTTAGGAGTCGGAAAGGTATTGTGCATATATATTTTAGATATGCATTAGAGATAATAGTCCTACCAGTGTGACTTCATCTAATGTCAAATTTAACAGATTGCGATCAATAGTTCTCTGGAGAGCTATGCGCTTGTGCAGTGCACAAGAGACCTCAGCAGAGAGGGTTGTGGGGATTGCTTGCAGAGAGGGATGAATATTTCTTTGCAAAACTGTGCATTGACTCAAGGATGGCGATATCTCTCTGGTAGCTGCACCTTGAGGTATGAGGCCTTTCCCTTTTTTGACACCTCAGTGATACCAGAAGGTACTCCTACACAAGAATTTGGTGGTGAGTGTTCAGATGTATATTGAAATCTATTTTTATTTAATTAAAGCATACAGAATTGTTCGATGACGAGTGGTTTGTTATTTGAATTGGCAGTAAGGAAGAAGTCATCCAATGTTAGTGTTCTGGTTATTGTCATGCCAATTGTGGGATTCATTCTCTTGGCTACTTGCCTCTCTTGTCTGTGTTGGAGATTGAGGCAGAAACATGGTAAATTCTCTTCAGTAATTGATTCTGATTGTCTGGTGTTTGTTTATATCAGTGATATATATTGTGAAGCTGCTAACAAATTATTGTTTCAATGTGGTCAGCAAGCAAAAGAGCTCAGTTTGATAAATACATGCCTCTGAGTAGTATACAAACAGCTACAAATAATTTTGCCAATCAAAATAAGCTTGGTGAGGGTGGATTTGGCCCTGTTTATAAAGTAAATTCATCGCACTAATTCTATTCATTATTGTAGGACTGTAACTAATAGTCAATAGAGTTAATGATAGTAGATTATTACGCATGCAGGGTGTGCTGAAGAATGGAACAGAGATCGCTGTTAAGAGACTCTCAACAGCATCCAAGCAAGGTGCCACTGAATTTGAGAATGAGGTCAAGTTAATTGCGAAACTCCAGCACAGAAATCTTGTGAAAATGCTTGGTTGGTGTGTTGAGAAAGAAGAGAAGCTACTTGTCTATGAATACCTGCCAAACAAGGGTCTTGATGCTCTTCTATTTGGTTAGTTGCAAATCAAACAGCTTTCTCTCTTCATATATTCAAACAATCATACATTGTTTTTTTTTCCCTTGATTCCATTGCCAGATTATGAAAAGCGGGTGCAATTGGATTGGAATCAACGGCTTCAGATCATCGGAGGAATTGCCAGAGGCCTTGTCTATCTCCATGAAGACTCACTGCTCAAAGTCATTCACAGGGACCTCAAAGCCAGTAATGTTTTGTTAGACAACAAAATGACACCCAAGATATCAGACTTTGGCATGGCCAAGATATATGGAGCAGACGAAATTGAAGCCAATTCAAGCAGAGTTGTTGGAACTTAGTAAGCAAAACTCCTCTCTTAGATGTCTGTTCTGTTAAACTATACCCTCCCATACTAACTCTAAACCTGAAATTTCAAACAGTGGATACATGGCCCCAGAATATGCAATGGCAGGGTTATTCTCTGTAAAGTCTGACGTTTTTAGCTTTGGAGTCCTCTTAGTGGAAGTACTAACTGCACAAAGGAATGGGAGAGCACACTTTGAAGAATATGGCCAAACTCTTATAAGACATGTAAGTTCATGATATGTTAATTGATAGCAATTAAAGTAGGTGCTTAACTATGAATTATATATTGGAAAAAAAAACAGATGTGGCATTTGTGGACTGAAAACAAAGCACTGGAGTTGGTGGATCCTTTGCTTGAAGGTTCATATTCAACTGATGAAGCAATAAAGTTGATCAAAATAGGATTGTTGTGTGTCCAAGAGAATGTGGAAGAGAGGCCAACAATGTCTCTGGTTATTCATATGCTGAGGAGCAGTGACCACACTGTGTTCCCAACACCCAGTCAGCCTCCTTCATTCATCACTCGGCCAAAAAACATTCAGCTTCTTGCATCTTCATCAAGCTCGCAGTCACATGCAACCGTTGTTCCCTCCGTCAATGATGTTACCAATTCAGATCTAATGCCAAGATAGACTGCTGTTGGTAAAATTCTTCCCTTGCTGCGTTGAATTTTAAGTTGGTTGCCCCTGCATGTTTATGTTTTTCTAGTGGTATATAGTATATTATCTATTATCTTGTATACCAGAAATTAGGTAAACAGTGTCTTGGTAATCTACATGAGAATATACTGATCAGTTGAAGTGAAATTACATGTTGTGTTAAAAGAATTTTTATGGTTGGAAATGAAGTCCTACTATGTTTTTTCATTTTATTTATTTAAGAAAGTAGATAAATCAGAATTGCATTGCAAAAAGTAAATGAAAAACAACAAATACAATGACAAAAGTGAACGGAAAAGAAAAAGCCATCAGCATGGTGGTAAAACAAAGAGAAGTCCTACCATTTGATTTCCTACTTTTTATTTTTATTTTATTTTATTTTTTCCAAAAGAGACAAATTGATATATTTTTTTGTTTTTTATTTTATTGTGTTTTCTATAATTTTTTTTTAAAAAAATATATACGTCTATAAATAAAATAGTTGATATTTTATTTTTCTTACATCTCAAAGTTTGTTTTTGAAGAACATTGACTATAAATTTCATAGTATATAAGCAGTCTATTATTTTACCCATCTGGCAAAGCCACATTGCTATCGCCCACCATTTGACTTTTTTTTAAAATATATATATATATATATATATAGTATAAATTATATTAAAAAAAAGAGTAAGTACAAAAAATCCGAACAAGAGCCAGCATAAATTAAATTTTTAATTATAAACAAATTAATAAATTGTGGAAAAATCTTTTAAATACCAAAATCAATACTAAATTTTTTTAAAAAAATATTGTGGTTTATCTATAAGTTATTTTTTGTTTATATAAAAAAAAAAAATCTTAGCCGTTTTATAGATAGAATAATGCAAATATTTATTGGTTTCATGACCATAAATTAAATGATGTATGCTTATTATTTAAGTAGTGTAAAAACTACTATTTATTATTATTATTATTATTATTATTATTATTATTATTATTTTAAAAAAGAGGATGAACCATGGTTTCATTAAAAAAAATAATTTTAATTTGAAACTGTGAATAGAAAAGAATTATATTATAATTTTATTTTTTTTCCCAAATTTGTTGCATAGCTAAGATAACAGAGGAAGTTGCATCCTCTAACTTTCAATCAAATATTTATTTTCTGCCAAGCATGAACCAACATTTTTTTTTCGCAATTTATTGCTTTCATGTTGATTCATCATTCTTTGGTGCTAGCTATATGAGAAACCAGTAGTCTATGTTTTCTACTAAAAAATGAAATATCCGTCTTTTGTTGACTTTATCTTCTATGCCTAACTCCTCTCTTATAGGAGTGGAAATAAGATGGGGAATTCTTGATCCCCGCAAGGACCTACTCTAATGAGATGGAGATTCCCTGATTCTGGGGATGATGACTAGGGCCAATTTGTCCCTATTTCATGAAATGAGATTGGGAATGGGTAGGGTCCAAAAAAGCATTCCCCGTTCTATGAGATTTCTAATATGATAAAATTACATAATAACTATTTAAAATTTTACATAAATTTAGTAGGTATTTTGAACTATTTATATAAATTCAAAATTCTATATTTTGATTTATACAGATTATCATCTGATCGAGTATTTTGGGGTTTTACATGGTAGTTTGTGCTTAATTTAATGAATATTATGTCATGAGTATATTACCAAATATAATCATTTTAATAATTAAAAAAAACTAAATTCATGAATGGCAAGTATGAGGATGGGAAAATGATGGCTCTAGTTAGGGAGTCAGGAGTTGGGGCCAGAGATTTTCCATCCCTGTCCTTGGGCATGGTGTGTTAGGTAATATTGCAAAAATTAAATAACATCATCAAAGGCATGCGGAAGCAATAATTAAAATCAATAACATCATCAAATGATCTAATTGTTTTAATGAACACCGTAATTTAATTAAAAGGCCTAGAAAATTATCTCTTAATATTTAAAAGCCTTTCTTTGATGTGCCGAATTTGTCTCTCGGATTGTCGTAGATCTCCTAGCGCCAAACGAAAGTTCCACACCTCTATATCGCACGCCGGAATTAAGAGATAATCTCTACTTCTTCTCTAAATAGCGGCTAGGGTTAGAGAGGAAGATAGAGCTTAGGGATTTTTCTCACTAGAGAATTAATTGATTGATTCTAGGGTTAGAGAGGAGTCATATTTATAGAGACTTCATAAAACATGATAAACATTATTCAGTTATGAGTCCTATTCAAAATATGAACCTTTATAATATGATAAACATTATTCAATTATGAGCCCTATTCGAATTATGAATATTCATAATATGATAAACATTATTCAATTATGAGTCATATTCAAAATATGAACTTTTATAATATGATAAATATTATTCAATTATGAGTCCTATTCGAAATATGAACATTCATAATATGATAAATATTATTCAATTATGAAGTCCTATTCCAAATATGAACCTTCATAACATGATAAACATTATCATAGAAGTTCTATTTGAAATATGAGTCCTAGTGTAACTAAAACCACTTTTGTCATTATAATTTTGATCATCCATTCAACTCCATCAAATTTAAATCAAAATTTAAACTTAAGACAAAAACCCTAGATCAATTTACAATTTCACTTATCCCATGAAGTAAAATTATAAATTGACAATTTTACCCTGTACTCAAAAAGAGACTGATTCTTTATCCATTTAAGCGTGACTCCCTAGGTTCATTCTTATTAGCATTGGGAGGATACCAAAGGATGTGGGTGACACCTAGCTAGCCCCGTGGCTCCACGTCATAACCCAATTGAACACGAATGAGTAGATCATTATAAACCTTTCCGATTATGATTACCATATGTGTATAAACCTTTCGTTCTTATATCCCAACTGAGTGAGAGCCATGGTAATTGTCAAACTCATTAAACTCTATCATATGCAAATAACTATAGTGGGTGAGATTACCCAACTACTCTTCGTGTCCCACACAATTAGTTTAACTGCCTTGGCTAAGGTCTTATAATCTCACATACTTATAATTGCATAGGATACAAACTCGTTTACTTCCGAGAGAACGAATTCCTTCTTGGTGATCACTCACAACTGCTACTTGCCCGATATAGTCGCATTTTGAGGTCGGCCTTAACGAAAGATAAACTGTACTAACAACTCTAGTAACAAACTAGTCGTCACAAATACATTGTGATCATGATACCTCAGGTCTAAGGTCCACTCATATGATCATAACCAAAAATCCCAATCATTGACTGTCAAAGAGTAAAACCTATGTGATTGGTTTGTTGCGAGTCATGCTCGAATACACCAATCCCAATGATGCATTTATGACATATGCTCCAACTATTCCATAGTGTTCAACTAGCACTCTTTGTCAAAGTATATGTCATACAAATTCTTACGAACCTTTAACGCCCAATTAAAGGTTCTCCAATTTGCGAACTATTTAAGTGTATATATACAAAACCTTTCTAGTGCTCTCCTCTTTATCCCACAAAGAGTAGAAGGTTTCATTTAATACATATGGACTATGATATTCAAAACTAATTATAATACCATCACAAGATTTATATGAACATCAAAATAAATGGCTATAATAATAATAAGGTATAATTGCCATATAAGTCCCTGTAATTGTGTACTTTCTGCCTTTTTAGTCCTTGTAATACTTTTAGGTACATTTAAGTCCTCATATTTGATCGAATTAGGACTTTCAAGTCCGAGGAGTAGATGGCGTTATCTTCGCCGTTTCTTCTGAGCTGGCATGGTTTTAAATATTTGCTGTTAGGTAAAATTAAGTCCTTGTATTTGATCGAGTTGGGACTTTTTAGTCCCCCTATTTTGTAATAAAAAAGTCACATTTGCAGTTAGGTCCAATTAAGTCCTCATATTTGATCGATTTGGGACTTTTTAGTCCCCCAATTTCATAATAAAAAAAGTCACATCGTCGCAAAAGAAACGGAAAAGTTAACGCCATCTATGCCGTGAACTAGAAAGTCTCAACTCGATCAAATATGAGGACTTAATTGTACCTAAAAGTATTACAAGGACTAAAAGGGAAGAAAGTACACAATTACAGGGACCTGTACGGTAATTAAACCTAATAATAATAATGTATAATATAAATGAAATGCCCTAATACAAGTATCATCGTTGGCATTCGAGGGCATAATCCTAACAGGGTGAGGGTGGGGTGAGGTAGGGGGCAGGGACAGATAATAAAAATAATAATATTCTTTAATAAAAAATTAAATAAATACCTGAAATTCAAAATAAATAAATAAATACATAATATGAACTTTAAACACATGAATTATTCACAATTTAAACAAATATCATAAATTCAGAAATTTTAAATAATCTCAAATCATTTCAGTATGTGAAATTTCAGAAGATATGAAATTTCAGAAGAGAAAAAAAAATCAAGATTTAAATGAATTATCTCAAAATTCAAAATTTAACAAAATCAAGATTGCACTGCACATGTAAACACTTCAGATTCTAAAGAATATCATCAATTTGAAATATTAAATAAATTAAAATAATTCCAAAAATAGTATTAATTATATAAACAACATTTGAATAATAAACAGAAACCTAATTATCACAAAATAAATAAATAAAATAAAATACTGATTTTCACAAATTTATCTAGTTTCAAAAGGTCTATATACATAGTATAATTTATATGTGGATATTTACCTAAATGTCTCCCAACTCCAAGACTCCAAATCAGATTATCAAAATCAAGCACTCGAAGGAAGCCCTAACAAACATAAAACTAATGAATACATATCAAATTCCTTAGGGTAATCTATGGAGTGAAAACTAAGAATGAGAATAAGCAAGATCTCACAACCACAATTAAAATTTCAAGCATCTACCTTGGATTTCTCTTCACAAAATTCAACGGGGAAAATATCAAGAGCCTGCCGCCAAGGTCACCACACGACACGAGAGGAAGTAGGGTTTCCTCTAGTTTTCTACTCTCTAGCTCCTTTATTTAAAAACCAAAACAAATATCGAGTGAAAATCCTCGCTCGGGCGTTACGGAACCATAAATCAGATCCGGAAGGCTGGGATAAGATAAGGATCTCCCTTTAAAATATAAATAAATAGATAAACTTAACTAAAAATAATTTAAATTTATTTAAGAGGACGGGGTATACATACTTCTTTTCTTTTTGATCCTTGGCTTTTCAACATTCCCATTGCCTTCAACCCCACTTATATCAATGCCAATTCTGATTTTGAGAATGTTCTTATGGCTAATCTGATCTCGGAGGGCCACTGGAAATATTACAATGCTTTGCATGAGTTCTTCGGCGATATCGTGCTTCACTTGATTCCCGGTTTTGCGTCTATTGATGCCGAAAATCTTAATCATTGGGTTTGGTATCCTACACCTTCTTCTCTTAGAATTTTCTCAGCTGTCTATCTCCAACTTAATCTTAATGATCCCCTCACAGTGCACTGGTCTGGTTGGAATAATCTTTGGCACATTTCAGTGGCTCCCCGTGTCAAACATTTTATCTGGCTTCTTCTCCATGGGAGAATTGCTACTACTGATTATCTTCACAGTATTAACTTGGGCCCAAGGAGCACCTGTATCTTTTGTAATATCAATCTGGAATCTGCTGAACATCTATTTTTCGATTGCTCTAAGGCCCAATTTGTCTGGAATATTATCCGAGCTAACACTGCCTTAAACCTTTTCTTTCCGGACAGTATTTACTCTAGAGCTTGGATAAGTGATTATAACCTTCCTAAACACACTATTTCTATCATCGCTGCTACAATCTGGTTTTTATGGAAAACTCGATGTGAAGCCATCTTCAGGAATATCTCTCCCAACTTCACTTTTATTGATATTAAAGCCATTTCCCATGTTTCTGACTTCTTGCAGGGTGACACTATAATGGTTGGAAGACGTCTCATCCTCAATAACTTTAACACTGCCGACGGCCTTTTCCTCTTCATCTCTTCTAGCTGGAACCCTGCTCGTCGGATTGACTCTCTGGGGTTTTTTTATTGCCAATTCTAATTATGCCATCTCCATTGCAGGTTGCAGTCCACTTTCTATTGATTCAAGCTTTGCAATGGATCTCCACGCTATGTCCAAAGCCCTTTTCACTCTGATTGAGCGTTTGATTTGTGTGCAGCATATTTTCAGTAGCAATCCAGAGATCCTCACTATCCTTAATCAACCTGATAATCCAGTCCTCTGGCGCTTGACTCTTGTAATTCACGATTTTATCACTTTCCTTGATACGGCTGGGAACCTGAAAGTATCCATCATCCCCATGCTTTGGATGGAGCCTGCTACTTGCGTCTCTGTTCTTGGTGCCAATCTACACACTCTTTCCCTTTTCTTCTCTGGTCCGGAACTCCTATTTTGGGTCATGAAGACTTTTTCCTCTGCTGGTTTTTTATTTTAGTTGTTTTTGTTTCTTTCAGCTCCCGCTCTGTCTTTTTGGACCTTAGTTTTTTTTGTACCTTTTTTTTCTTTTTAATTTAATCAGCCTCCGGGTTCTTTCTTCAAAAAAAAAAAAAAGATGAAGGGCAACTGGGCAATTGATTAGCATATGACTGAGACGGGAGATCCTGATGAGGAGTTGGCCTCAAATGACTCTTTATATGACTTTGAAAGGTCATTAAGGGAGATGTTGCCAGGAATGAAAGAAGAAAAACTCATCCCCACCTCCGGAGGCTTTCCCTACGGGGGTTAGGAAGAGCGAAAGACAAAAGAAGCCGTCATCTCAATGGACTGAGGAGGCAGGTTTCATAGCTGAGCCGCCTAGATCAATGAAAAAGAAGGTGGGGCGCGATGAGCTCTCGGAAGGTATGCCTTCTAATCCCCTTCTTATTTCTGATTGGTCTACTGCGCAATTTGCTAGTTATTGCAATGCATGTGGTATCTCTTTTAATGATTCTACTATGAACATGTATGCATGCTTTGATTATATTCGTAAAGTAGAAAAAACCTGGTCTTTGACATGTGGTGTCTCCCATGTGGAGAGGGTGGCGACCTCTTCTGAGGTCCGCGGGATCTAGCCAGTTTATCCATGAATATAATAACTTGGAATGTTAGAGGACTGGGAAGGCCAGCCAAACGATTTTTAGTTAAGGATTTTTTGAACTTGCATTTCGCGGACGTCTGTTGTTTACAAGAGTCCAAATTGGAGAATATGTCGGCGGCAACGTGGAGAGAGATTGTTGGACCGCGTTTAGACAAATTTGCTTCTATCCTCTCTGTTGGGGCGTTCGGGGGCATCATCATCGGATGGAATAGCGTGCTTCTTAAGGGAGAGGTGGTATTTCGGGGAAAATTTTGCATGTCAGTTGATTTCCTTTCCATCAAGGACAACTTTGCTTGGCGATGTACCTCGGTATATGGGCCAAATGCTCGGTCTCTCAAACGTGCCTTTTGGGAGGAACTTAGGGTATATGGGCCAAATGCTCGGTCTCTCAAACGGTCTCTCAAACGTCCCTTGGGTGTTATGTGGGGATTTTAATGCAATTTTTTCTTTGGAAGATAAGACAAAAGGGGAACCAAATTTAGCTGATATCCGATGTGCTAACTTGCTTCTCCAAGACCTTTGCCTTTTTGAACCCCCTGCGGTTGGTCATCGGTTCACTTGGACGAACGGGCAAGCGGACCCAATCTGGGTGAAGCTCGATCGTTTTGTTGTCAACAGTGCTTTTAGTTCCAGGTTCCCTAGGTTGATCCAGAATTGTCTCCTGAGTTTGGGTTCAGACCATGTTCCTATCCGTTTGGAAGGGGGAATGCATTGTGCTAGCCCTAGACTGTTTCGTTTTGAGCTTGCCTGGACCAAGGTTGAGGGTTTTCCGGATTTGGTGGCTCAGTGGTGGTCTAGCATCAATCCTGTGGGATGCGGGGCTTTTATTATGGCTAAAAAGTTGGCATGGCTCAGGGTTCAGTTACGTAAATGGTCTAAGGAGTGCTTTGGATCGATCAAACTGCGGAAGCTTTCCCTGTTAAATGAGTTAGAGAAGTTGGACATTGTTAAAGAATCTCGATGCCTGAACACTGAGGAATCCCATCAGGAGAGTGCTCTCTTGGGAAGCCTGGGGGATATCCTTATGCTAGAGGAAGTATATTGGAAGCAGCGGTCCAGACTGCAGTGGTTAAGGGAGGGAGATGAGAATACCAAATACTTCCACTCGGTGGCAAATGGTCGGAAAAATGTCAATTATATCCCGGCTATTAGGCATGGCAATGCTTCCATCTCTAATGCTAGAGACATTGGCAAGGTCTTCAAAGCTCGTTTTAGGACACTTTTTGGGCAAAAACGGGCGTTTCGTTGCAAGGTGGATTTACAAAAACTGCTGGAGAATAAAGTCAAGGTAAATTGTGTGAATCTTGATCGCCCTTTTTCACTGGAGGAGGTCAAGAGGGCTATCTTCGACTTAGGTGGTGAGAAAGCTCCTGGGCCTGATGGCTTCCCTTTGCAATTTTTTAAAACCTTTTGGGAGGTAGTCAAGGGGGATGTTATGAAACTGTGTGAGGATTTTTATGATGGGAAGGCGAACTTGGATCGGATTAATTGGGCATGTATTGCCCTTATACCGAAGGCCCCGAACCCGCAATCTCCAGGGGACTATAGGCCCATCAGTCTGATAAATTCCTCTTTAAAAATTATTTCCAAGATCTTAAAGGGAGATATATTCTTTACAATATTGCTACGGCTGAGGAGCTTATTTTCAGTATCCATAAAAGAGGCTTAACCGGGAATATCCTCAAGGTTGACTTCGCTAAAGCGTTTGACTCGGTTGATTGGGATTTCCTAATAGATATTTTGCATGAAAGGGGTTTTGGGCCAAGGTGGATAGGGTGGATCCACTCAATCCTTAGTTCGTCGAAATCCTCGATTCTTATTAACGGATCCCCAAGTGGCTATGTTAGATATAAAAGAGGACTTCGTCAGGGTGATCCTTTGTCACCGCTGCTCTTTGTGTTAGTGTCAGATGTGCTGAGCACTATGTTTAGGAATGCACTGAACTCGCAGATCGTGATTGGTGTACCGCTGGGGGAGTTTGGTAAGATGTGTAATTTACATTATGAGGTGGGCGGTGCGGAAGACCTTAGAATTATCAAGCTGATTCTGTTGTTGTTTGAAGGGCTATCTGGGTTGGAAACCAATTTCTCTAAAACATGCCTATACTCCACTAACGTTAACCAACTTTCGGATGAGTGCTCGGCGCAAACGTTTAAGTGTGAGTTCGGCCTCCTCCCGGTTAATTATCTCGGCATCCCTGTTTCAGGGAGGCGTCCTCGGAAGCAAGATTGGGAGGTTTTGATTGCTAAAGTGAGAGGACGATTATCTTCTTGGAATTCGAATTTTCTATCCATTGGGGGTCGTCTCACCTTGATCAATTCGGTTTTATCGGCAGTGCCGACATATTGGATGTCTATGTACCGACTCCCTATATGGGTAATTAAGGCAATTGATAGGATTAGAAGAGATTTTTTATGATCGGGCCCCGACGTCGATCACCCGGGTTGCAGGCTGGTGGCTTGGAAGAATATTTGTCGTTCCAAGGAACAAGGGGGGTGGGGCATTCTGGACTTAAACTCCTTCAACTTAGCCTTGTTAGGGAAATGGATGTGGAAACTTGGATCGGGCTCGAACTAGGGTGGTGTGCATGGCCTGAAATTTAATTATATTGATCCTATTGGTGTTTTGTCTAGGCGACCAAGAGGAAGAGTGTCTTACTTTTGGTTAGGGGTGTCTAATGGCCTCTCGGCTTTTCGTGCTTGTGTTACTGTGGAGATCCACTCTGTTGCTGGCTCGCTTTTTTGGCAGGATAGATGGTTAAATGGCCTTGCACCCGATGAATATTTGGCCGAACGAATTTCTAGTGACTGCTAGGCCAAATGGAACCGTTCGGGAGCTGGTCTCCTTACTTTCAAGATCGCCTTTTGCTGAAGCTCCCGGAATGACGCAGTTCATTTCGGACCTAAGCATACCGACTGATATGGATTTGGATCTTAAGAGGTGGAGTCTTACGAGGAACGGCGCCTTCTCTGTCAAATCCTTCTACTGTTTCCTCAATGAGGGGGGCTTGCGCTGTCCTATTGCCAAGTTTTTTTGGAAAGGGCCATGTCCAAGAAAGGTCAATGTTTTTAATTGGCTTGCGTGGAAGAACAAGATTCTCACTTTAGAAAATCTTGCTAAACGCCGTTGCAACAAGTTGCCGACAGACACTTGTGTTTTATGTCACTCGGAGGTTGAATCCGCTGATCACCTTTTCCTTCATTGCCGTTTGGTTCTAGGAGTGTGGGCGCATCTAAGTGGGGTTTTTCATTTGCCAAATCTGCCCCACTCGATGTCGCAAGTGTGGGGTAGTTGGAGAGCGGCGTGGCGGCCTTCGGCAAGGGTGTTTGGGGATGGGGTGGTTAAGGCTTTTGTTTGGTCCATTTGGCTTTCACGAAATTCTTGTATCTTCTCTGCTAACTGTGCAAGCTTGCGCTCTATCTTGTTGAAAACTGATCTTCTGATTCTATCTTGGTTCTCTGCAGCTCCCGATGGTTTTAGAGTTAAGCTTGAGGACTCCATCACTGCTGTTCGTCGCAGTTTAGAGTTCCTTGGACCTCGCGCGGAGGGGGTGGATGGCGCCCCTTCTCTTGAGGAGTCCCCGGTCATTCGAGAGGAGTAGTCTTGTTATTTTGTGTCTTTTTGGGGTTCCGGAGGAGACCCATTGTTCCTCCTGTTTTGGGTTTTTGTTTCACGTCGTGTGGAATAATTGTTGTTGCTTGTTCTTTGTTTGGACCCTTTTATTAATGCATGTGGTATATCCACTTCTTCACAAAAATTGATTAGCATGCCTCTCGGCATTAGTGCCTTTCTCTGCATCTCTCCAATGCAACTTCAATGTTAGCTAGTTCAGCTGCTAGGTTTGAATCTTTGACAATATCCATTGCTCCTGCTAAGATATGATGTAGTCCACAAGGCGGCTCCCTATCAGTCCATGAAGCATAACATAAAATTGAAATGGGATAGAAATTGCAAAAGTTTCAGAGAAGCTCCCTGATATTATCCCTTGTCCTCTGTCCATAATCTCTAACACTGCATAATGCTTCGATAAAATATCTGGGCTTCAATGTTAGTTTTCTTGTTGAAAACCATAACACATCTTGCCTTCTAGATCCACTGGTTGCCACTAGTCCTTCAAAGGTTTGACTACGCAAACTTGAATTCCATTTTTTATTCAACCCAGATTCTTTAGCAGAATCAACCCTCTTATTGAGCTAAATACCTGCCAAATCTCAAACAAAGCCCAATGTTTCCTGCTAAAACTGCAATTCCAATGATGTGCTCAGTTGTTTCTACACCCAGTTCACAAACCAAGCACATCAGTCTAGAACCAATATTAACATTGTAAAAGTTTTCATATGTTGGGGTATGACCGTGGGATAACCTCCACATGAATGTTTTCACCCAAGGAGCAACTGAAGCCTCCAAAGCACTTGCCAACCCATGTAATTCTCAGTATCAAGGCATTGATTAACATAATTATACATCACATTTGAGATTCTAAATGAAGCAGCTTTAGGAAACCATACCCAATGATTATTCCTATCAAAGCTAAAGCTTATACTAGAAATCCTTTTCCAGTCGAAGTCACCCCAAGCAAATGGCTAAATACCCTTACTTTAAAGTATTGCCTACCCAAAAATCAGCCATATTAAAAGATTCTATAGGCAAATCCATATGTATATAAGTTGGCTTATAATTATAAGCCATACTTCCACAATATTTTATAAAACCAACAAATATTCTTGAAATTAACACGAGATCGCATATTATAGTTTCATACTTAAGATGCACAAGCTGGATTCAGTATTTATTATCCCCATTCATCATAATAAAAATATTCTTAGACATTAGAATAGTCTTAATATTCCTTAATGTATATAAATTAAAACCATTACCGGCTTAGCTCATCAACACAATCACAATATTGAGACCATTTGATTCGTATATTACAATCTTATTTCCTATTTATTACTAAGCGAGAAGGTGCAATTTTCTAATTTATATAATTTTTTTTTTTGAAAAAGTGTCTAAACCATGAATTCATTGCAATTTATATAATTTTTTGCATTCTTATTTTTATTTTCTTTATTCATTTTCTGATTTATATGGTTTTATTTATTTATTTATTTTAGCGATAATGTGGACAAGCCACCTGGCAAGTATACACTTTTATTATTAAAACTTGGCCATGCATTGAGAGGGAGTCGAATTCTCTATTTTTTATATGGGAGTCAAATATCTTAACTGGCTAGTGCAACTGTGGCTCATATAGATGATAAAGTGGATAAACCACAATTGCATTAAAAGAGAACGAAAAACAGAGATGAAAACAAAAGTACAATGACATGACTAACAACGAAAAACAACCACCACAGAGAGTGATACAAAAAAGAAAACGACAGCTGGACTATGGGAAGTGGTGAGGACCAACGAGCGAAACACTGAAAAGATTGAAAGATGACGAAGACCAACTGATGGAGCCACAACAAAGGGAAGAGAAATGCAAACTAGCTAGCTACATCATCAAAACCATCATCAGGGTTTCGCTTAGCAGGCGGGGAGGACCTTGAGAAATGAATACAACGCCTAATCACTACGAAAGTCTCTTTCAACTTCTGCCTCTTGGAAACGGGAGCTGCATCCACCCAAGAGAGAAACATGAAGCAAGATTTTAAAAAAATGGAAGCCACAGACAAAGTAGCACACTGAAAAATGCATGCATTCCTTCCTAGCCAAATTTGGCAAATGATAGCTCTTACTAAAAGAAAGCAAGAGAAACAACGATTGGGATCAATATCCTGGGCCCAGGTCTACTAGAGATTGGACCTAGAGGTAGGGGCCTTATTAAAACCCGCCAGCTGCATGAAACGAGACAGCATGGAGGAAGCCAAGTTACATTCAAAGAACAAATGATCCATTGTTTCAATCTCACAGTGGTATAGTAAGCAAGTAGCCATGGGAAGAAAATTGATCCTTTTGGCGAACAGATTGTCCAAAGTGAGGATTTTGTTATCCCACATGAGCCAAAGGAACGCATTGATTTTTTTAGGACAACCGTTTCTAAAAATAATCGATGTTATCTGACATTGTTTGCCCCAGTTAATAAGAAACCTATAAAAGAATTTAACTGAAAAAACTCCATTTGTCGTCAGCTTCCAAACTAGACAGTCAGAACTGGGCCGAGAGTGATTGATCCTAATATGGATTTCTTCCAAAAACTGGTCTGGCACATGCAGGGTTAACATAAAACTTGTTATGCCATCTTTAACGGATGTCCAAGGAGAAAGGGTGAGCGCAAAGGCATCAGGACAGATGTTCTTGGGAGCCAAATTATCATACCATTTGTCTGACCAGAATAAGGTAGAGTCTCCATTAGCAATATCCGATCTAGAACAACAATGGAAAGGCTCAAGCGACGGAAGAATGCCCTTCTAGAAAAAGGAGGATCTCCTCTAAGGTTTAGGGAAAAGGCTCCAAGAAGGTGTGTGGTGAAAGTAGTAAAATTTGATGGGGATGTGACAACACCAAGAACCATCCTTGGCAAGTTTCCACATCCATTTACCTAGCAAAGTATAGTTAAACTCCTCCAAGTTGATAATGCCCCAACCACCTTGCTTCCTTGGCTAGCGTAGGTGTTTCCAACTGACCAATATGCACTTAGGTTTGTCAATATCTTATCTGCTCCAAAGAAAGTCGTTTCTTATGCGATTAATCGAGTGAAGAACCCAGGAGGAAAGTTTAAAGATGGGCATCCAGTATATCAAAATAACCGACTAAACTGAGTTAATCAAAGTAAGTCTGCCACCTAAGGAGAAAAAGCTGGCCTTCGAGAAGCTAAGTTTGGACTTGATCAGAGAGATAAGCTTTTCCTAATCTTGTGTCCTTGGTCTTCTACTAGCTAAAGGAATACCCAAGTAAGTTATTGGCAATGAGCTTGGGGTGCAAAGGAGGGTGCTTGAGTCACCTTGATTTGGCAGGGAATTAAAATTTGTTGGCACAAGACAAGTCTTGTTTAAGTTGATAGTGAGACCAAAGATGCCTTCAAAAAGAAAGAGTAAGAGCTTGATGATTCTAAGATCTTTGCTATTACCCACCGTTAGAATTATTAGGTCATCGACATACTGACGGAGGCACACATTCCCAAGATTCCTAAGGGAAACCCCATAAAGAACCCTGGAAGACAGAGCATTAGAGAACATGGAGATGAGGACATCCATAACAAGCACAAAAAGAAAAGGGGCGAGGTGGTTGCCTTGTCACAGTCCCCTTTGGTAATGAACATAACCTTTCAGAGAACTATTAATGAGAATGTTAGCTTTGGAAGAATGTAGGATGTAAGAGATCCAACGAATCCAATGTTGACCAAAACTTCTGGCAGCCAGTAGGTCTAGGAGAAAATCCTACTCTATGTGTTAAAAGCCTTAGCAAAGTCAACCTTGACAATATTGCCAGGGATATTTCATGTAGTATTTCTCAGTAATAAGGAGTGATAATATCAGTTATATCAGTAGCCTCAAGAAGACCTGATAATTATAGTGAAAGCCCAAAGCAATATTGATAAAACCCATACTTGTTTGGTGTGTAATGAATGGGGCTGGGTTGAGGTTTTGGAGCTCGTTTGCATAGGGCCCCTAACCAAATCTTGGACCACTTCGTCAACTACCAATTACCAGGAACAACCACACCATTGCAAAAGTTATTAAACTTGCCGCTTGCCACATGCAGGTGAAGTTTAAGGATGGTATCAATTGTGTTTTGATTAATTTCAATTCACTAAATAAAAATAATGGGTTTTGTGAAAAGTGTCATGTCTGTGTATGAAGATTATATGGTGCTTATTGTAATTGATGAGGTTAAAAGAATGAGATGAATAAGCAAAATTAGGGCAATTTTTCCATTAAATCATACATAAACAATATATGCATATTCTTCTCCATTCTTATCCAATCTATGCATTTTTCACCATTTACTAAATCATGAAAAATCTATAAAATATAGATATATATATATATATATATATATATTCCACCCAACATGAAAACACAAATATTTTTTTTACAATATTTCAAAATTTCATCATAGCAAAATATGTCTTTTTTGCATAGAGTGGATCTTCACTGGTGCTAAAAAAAGGAATTGAAGGGCTTTATCGGTGCTATGATCTGACTGTGAGAGCAAGGAGGATAAAGCAGAGGAGGACACGGTGGTGCTAGTGATTGTGGTTTGAGCATTCTTCGGTCGAAAGGGTGGCACTGGTGTGGTATTAGATTGGGAGAAAAATTAGGGTTCCGATTGGGGTGTGGAGGATGAGAATGGAGATAGGTTGTTACTTAAGGGAGAGTTAAGTAAGATTGTAGGGTGAATTAGGATCAGATCTGTTGAAAGTTTCAAATCCAAATCCGCAACTTTCACGTGAGGATGAATTATTATTATTATTATTATTATTATTATTATTATTATTATTATTATTATTATTATTATTCTGCTTCTTTTATCAAATGGTAAAAATGGCATCCGTTACTTGATTGAACTTATAATTGTACTAATTAAAAAAAAGTAGAGAAACTAAAAAAATTGAAATCATAATAGGAGGATTAAAATGGCAGATAATGAGAGTAGAGGGACTATTCTAATGATTACACTTAAAAAAATTACTTTAATAAAAGTCATGCTTCAACCTCTTAAAAAAATTATATAATTAAACCTTTATTTTTATATTTAATTTCCAAAAATAATATGAGACCCGGTAAAAAGACGGAGGAATGAGAGTGGACTGCAGTAGTCGATGAGGTTCCTCGGTGGCGCTCGTGAGGGTTACGGTGGCTATCGGCAAGTTCACGGTGGCGCTCGCGGTGGTTATCGCAACAGCTCCCGCAGAGGAACCAGGGGAGGACTGCATAACAACTCCACCCTTTCTCGTCATGCTCGTCCGTCAGCCACCTTCGCTCTGCTCCCATTTTCTTCTACTCCAGCTGAAGTCCCTGTTTCGCGTAACTCCCCGGTGAAAGATGGTGTAACCTTCGCCGAAGTGGTTCGAAGCTCTCCACCACCTACTCAACCTCTGTCCTTGTCCTCGACAAGGCCGTTCTCTTCTGTCAAACGCCGCCGATCGCCGGACAGCGGAGAGGTTTGCAAGCGGTGTCTGCGTCCAGGCCACGATGTGGGTGATTGTAGACATCAACTCACATGTAGAAGATGCTCAGGTATTGGTCATTTTGCCATCCGTTGTCCCCTCCGTACACCCCCCCGAGTTTCTCCTTCCTTTGTGAAGGTCACTCCCAACACCAAGATGCATCCTCCCATTAAAGATAAACCTCTGAAATCTCTCCTTCATGTGCCTGCTCGCCATTCCTCCTCTTCATTAAGGTTATCTCTTCCAATTTCAGAAGCCATAATACAATCAAAAGACGACCTTAAAAGAATGATTATCATTAAAGTTCTCTCTGGTAGTGCTAGTGTTAAATCATTGCATGACTTTCTTCCTCAACACTTAAAGACATATCAATGTGAGCATATAACCCCTTATGGAGATGATTTCATTCTAACATTATTCTCAGCTAAGGCAACAACTTACTTTGTTAAGAAAAGCCCGGTTTCTCTACAAACAAACCTTGGACAGTGCTCTCTTAAATTATCACACTGGACACCTGAATTTGGATGCCATGCTATTGCGGCTGGCAACTACAATTGGATAAGGATTTCGAACCTTCCTCTTCATTGTTGGAACTGGAATTCTATTGTGGAGGTTCTTCGGCCAATTGGTGACCTGATTTTTGTTCGAAAGAAGGAGGATGTCTCTCTTGAACATCTAAGGGTTTTGGTGAGGCTTAAAAAAGCCATCAACTTTCCTTTAAACATGATTGTGGATGTTGGTGTTAGGAGTTTCAAGGTTTATCTTGAAGATGATGGAATCCCGGTTCTCCATTCCAAAGTTATACAAAGTTCCAACTCTCAACCAACTCAGACGAAGAACACAACGGGACTGGATTCTTCCAATGTCTTCATTCATTCTAATGCTCCTAAGCAAGCTACACCAGCCCCTCCTACTCGCAGTACACACCAGATTCCATCGTCCGCAAAAGGAAAACAGGTTCTTGCATCCAATACCAGTCTCATTACTCACGGTGAGACTGATGAGCTTGTCTCCGGTTTTAACTTCCCGACGGGAATCAAGGAGGTTGGTCACCCTATTAATCGAAATACATCACTGAAAATGACAGTTGTCGTTGGCGAATCGATGCCAGATGACCGGTATCGGAGCTCCGGTGTTAAACAGGTCGAGGCTCCTCGGATTTCTCCAGTCTCTTACGAGAGAAACGAGGAAGGGGACAGATTATTGCCCAACAGGGCCGACGAGATGCATGGATGCTCATCAACCTTAGAATTGCCTGGAGATTGTAATTCTAACTCTTCATTTGGAGCCATGCACACGTCTCATTCTCCTCGGGATAAGGTTGCTAAAGATTCTTTGACCATTGAATTTCAAAACTCTTTGAATCACCCATATTCGTTGAACAATTCAATGGGCAGCCCTTTAAAAGAAAATTCACCTCGAGATAAGAACTATGATGATGGACATTACTTTCATCCATCATCTCCTCGTGATGAGGATTCTGCTCCCTCTCTCAAAGCTTTCTTGCTTAAGGTGCCTCGAGATAAGGAGTTTCCTGATTCATTAGTTACTCAAACAAATGAAGGAAATGTTGCTTCCAACCTTAGCAAGGATTCTTCTCAAATAAATCCAAATCTCTCGTCTACTAAGGGGACATTACCTTCTCACCTGAAATATAATCCACCAACTCTAATTATACCAGATGGGTATAAATGGATTTTCGTACACGGTGGATGGACGTTAATTACAATTATTAACACAGATAAATTTTATGCTCAAAATCCTTCACCTCTGAAGGATTCATTAAATTTACCTTCTGATGATGAGCTTGTTGACTGGGGAGAAGATGATGATTTTTTAGCTGAGGAGATGGTAGAAGATGAGCACTTTCTTGAGGAAGATAATATCACCCAATCTGATATTGATCTTCACTCAGACAATCTTCTCTTGAAACAACAGATTGATTTACTTCCCGATCAAGTTAGGATCGACAAGGATCACTTGGGGATTTCTGCTCAGGATATCATTCCAGATCAAACTCCTTCCTATAATACAACAAGGCAAATCAGAAGAAGTGACCGAAACAAGAAACCTTCAGGCCGCTGGACTGAAGAAGCAGGGTTTGTCCCGCACCCTCCTAGATCGACTAAGAAGAAAATTCCTGAAGACCCCAGAGAAGGTATTCCTAATCCCTCTGATTCTATCTTATCTACTTGGACTGATATTCAATTTTTTAATTATAGCAACTCTTGTGGCATTAAATTCTTGGGTTCTCCAAATCACAAATTTAAATGCCTAGATAAAATTTGTTCTTTGGATAAGGATAGAGTTGCTAATTTCAAAAATTCATCAGACTCCATTCGGAGATCTGATAGCTAGACCATTTATGTTATTATGAAAATCCTTAGCTGGAACGTTAGAGGTCTTGGCAGACCCTATAAACGTCATTTAGTTAAAGATGTCATTCTCAGTGCTAATGTAGATATTATCTGTTTATAAGAATCCAAACTTCAAGAAATTCATAGTTCTAATTGGAGATCTATTAGTGGCTTGCGATTTAATTCTTTCGATTACATTCCTGCGCAAGGCACAGCGGGAGGCATAATCATTGCTTGGGACCGCTCTCTTGTCTCAGGAACTGTTATTCTCCATTTCAATTACTTTCAAAAACATTCATAACAATAATACTTGGACTTGCACAAATGTTTATGGACCGAATTCTAGAAATCTTAGATTGGTTTTTTGGGATGAACTTCGTCAAGTGCGAATGCTTCATAATAATCCCTGGGTGATTTATGGAGACTTTAACACTATTTTCACTCCCGAAGACAAAAACCTTGGAGATTTTAATATCAGAGATGTTATTTTTGCTCAAAGATTCTTAAGTGATTTTAATCTCATAGACCCTCCTTTACAAGGTCGTAGATTCACTTGGACCAACGGACAATCAGAACTACTTTGGACTCGGTTGGATCATTTTTTGATTTCTAATGATTGGTCCATTTTATATCCCAGATTCAATCAATTTGTACTACCGAGAATTGGCTCTGACCATTCTCCCATTTGTTTGGACTTTTGGGATCACCTCTCTCACCCACGTAGATTTCGCTTTGAAAAATTTTGGTTGACCAATTCCCTTTTACCAGATTTAATTCATGATTAGTGGACTGAAATCAACCCAGAAGGTTGTGGTGCCTTTATCTTTACCAAAAAATTGGCTTTTCTGAAAGATAAACTCCGCAACTGGGCAAAAATTACATTCAGTAATTCCAACCATCAAAAGAAGTTTCTCATGGCAGAACTTCATTCTTTAGATATGATTGGGGAATCTAGACCACTTTCTGTTGATGAATCCTCTCGTTTTCATAGTATTCGTCAAGAATTTTTTACTCTTTTAAACCAGGAAGAAATGTACTGGAAACAAAGATCTAGAATTACCTGGCTTAAGGAAGGGGATGCTAACACAAAGTTCTTTCATCAAATTTCCAATGGTAGAAGGAATAAGAATTTTATCCCTAGAATTTGTCATCAAGGACTTTGGATGGAAGGTGAAAAGGATATTGGAAAATTTTTAAATATTCACTTTCAATCTATTCTGGGATCTCCGATTACTAACAGATTCCTGTTGGATTGGCAACTCTTATTTGGATACAAAGTAAGAGTTGGTCTTTCTAATCTTGAGCTACCATTCACCTTGGAGGAAATTAGGCTTGCTGTTTTTAGCCTTCATGCTGACGAAGCTCCTGGTCCTGACGGTTTCCCTATGTTTTTCTTCCAAAAAAACTGGAGCATTGTTCAGGACACCATTGTTAATCTTTGTGATGATTTCTACAAAGGTACTATTAATTATGAACGTTTGAACTGGGTTCACATTGCATGATAAATTCCATCTGTAAAATTGTCTATTAATTATCTACAAAGGTACTATTAATTATCTACAAAGGTACTATTAATTATATACGCCCTCAGAAGTCTCTGATTTTCGCCACATCAGCATGATAAATTCCATCTGTAAAATTATCTCCAAGATTCTTGCTTCTAGATTAAGCTTGGTGATAGGCGATTTGGTGGATGAATCACAATCTGGCTTTATATAAGGGCAGGTGTATTGTAGAAAATATCATTGCCGCCCAAGAAGTGATATTCAATCTTCAAAAACGGAAAACTCTTGGTTATGCATTTAAAGTGGACTTTGCTAAAGCTTTTGATACTTTAGATTGGGATTTTTTACTTGAAATCCTCAAAGCAAGGGGATTTGGATCCAGATGGATCTCGTGGATTCACATTATTCTTAAAACTGCAAAAGCTCAGATCATCATCAATGGAACCATTCAGGGTTATATTCATTGCAAAAGAGGTCTCAAACAAGGAGATCCCCTATCCCCTCTTCCTTTCGCTTTAGCTGCTGACGTTCTAAGTGCTATGTTTACTAATGCCCTTAGATCTAGAACCCTAGTGGGTGTGCCACTTGACCATTCAGATAGCATCTGCCATCTTCAATATGCGGATGATCTGATCATATTCTCTGCTGGAGGTCAGGAGGATCTTAACATTATTAAGTTAATTCTTTATCTTTTGAAGGTTCTTTTGGACTTACCATTAATTACTCTAAAAGCTGCTTATACTCCACTAATTACGGCTTCCAACCCCACTTCACTTCTACTATGATACTTAATTGTTCTAGAGATTGCCTTCCGCTAACCTATTTGGGGGTTCCTTTATCTGGTCGACGACCAAAAAGACATGACTGGTTTCATCTCGTTGAAATTGTTCGTGCTAGACTATTGCCTTGGAAGGCCATTTACCTCTCTTGGAGGTCGATTAACTCTTCTCAACTATGTACTTTCAACTGTTCCGGTATATTGGATGTCAGTATTCAAACTTCCTACTTGGGTGATTAAAGAAATTGACAAGATTCGTAGGGACTTCCTTTGGAAGGGACCTGGTTTAGGACCCAAAGGCTTCAGGGTAGTGGCCTGGAAAAAGATTTGTAGACCACGGAATATGGGCGGTTGGGGAATACTTAGTCTCTAGGATTTCAATTGTGCTTTGCTTGGAAAATGGTGGTGGAAAATTATTTCTAATCCTAATGGCTATTGGGTTAAAATTATTAAAGCTAATTATTTTTCCACTAACCCTACATGTCCTCTTTTTCACTCTCCTCCAAGAAATAAATCCTTTTTTTGGGTAGGAATCCTCTCTTCCCTAAATACTTTTCGCTCCTATGTTTCTAAAACTATTAAAAATGGAGCCAATACCTACTTTTGGTATGATAGGTGGTTCTCGGAGATTTCTCTGAAAGATCATTGGCCTCTTCTTTTTAATGAATGTATTTTCCCTTGGATTACGGTTCGTCAGATTACCGAACAAATATACTCCCCTGAAAATCTCTTCTTCAACAGTAATTCTGATGAATTTACTTCTCTGTTGGAGATAATCCCTGATTGCTCAAGTGAACTAGAAGACTTTTACACTGGGCCTCTGAATAAAAGTGGAACCTTCTCGGTAAAATCTTTTTACAAGTTTATTATCAATGGAGGGATTCGTTGTCCACTTTATAAGTAGTTCTGGAAAATTAGATGCCCAACAAATATCACCCTATTCTGCAGGTTTGCTTGGGAAGATAAAATCCTCACCCTTACAAATCTCTTAAAAAAAGGTTGCAACTTACAAAATACAACAGATACTTGCGTGCTTTGCCATAGAGCCTCTGAGACAGTAGAACATCTTTTCATAGACTGCTCATACACTTCACGTATCTGGTCCTTTTTTTCACAAATTTTTGAAATACACTCCATTCCAACTTCCTTTTCGAAGATTTGGACCACTTGGATTACTTCCATTCAACCTTAATGCCAACCTCTTTGGGACCTTTGTGTTAGAGCTATTATTTGGAATATTTGGCTAGAGCGTAACAATCGCATTTTTCAATTTTCTGCTGCACCTGCTCACTCTTTAATGTTCAAAATTGCTAATATGCTACTTTCCTGGTTTTCAGTGACCGATGTTAACCAACAGCAGTCTTTGGCTGTGGCAACTCAGAAAATCAAGCGCTCAATCAACTTCATCAGCGCAAGGGAATCCAACATTTCTGGTGATTCATATCCTAATCTTGCTTTGGAGTAGAGTTCTCCACTGTCAGCTTTGTTGACCTGTACCCCCTGTTGGTGGCTTTCGTCTTCAAAGCTGTTTTATCTTATCGTTCTTTGTTTTCCTTGTTTTGCATCTTGTAGTACTTGTGCCTCACCTCTGGTGAGAGTTTCTGTACTTCCCTTTCTATCTGTACTGTACTTTTTTGCTGTGTTTCATTTTCAATAAATTTGTAGTTTATCCACTTTTATATAAAAAAAAAAGATAATATGAGAACTCTTTCATTTTTTTTATGATGTTTCCACATAATATTTTGGTCAAGCCAATGTGAACCCTTCTCGTCACATGGAATGTTATTTTAATAGTGTTAATGATGATAATGATAAGGGTAAATTACATAATTGGTCACTAAAGTATCCACGAGTTCCTATTTTAGTTACTAAACTTACAAAAATTTAACTTTGGTCACTAAACTTATGAATTTCTTTCAATTTGGTCATTGACGCCAACACTGTTAACGGTGATCTGACGTAGCTCGGCCAACACTGTTAGCTTTTTTCTTTACTTTCTTCTTCTTTCTTTCCCTTTCTCCTTTCTTTCTTCTTCCTTTTTCTTTCTCCTTCAAATACTGTTAGCCATGTCAGTAAGGCTAACCCTGATCTTCCTACCTTCATGGTTTCTAGCGCTAGATAAAGTATTGTTCTTCTCTTTTTCTTTTACCAGCTCTTGTCTTGTTCCCTTTCTCCCTTCCCCTCCAAGCATTGGAATCTAATAATGTTTTATCTCAGAATCATGATGAAGATGGTTAGAATCATGGTGAAGATGGTGAATTCACATGGTGGAGATGCCAAAGTTGAATTTCTGAAAAGTTTGCATTTATCAATGTTAATGATGGTGAAGATGTAAATTATTTTATTTGTTTTGTAATCATTTGGTGTAAATGATTCTTAATTGAATAGAAGATTTTGCTATTTATTCTGAATTAAAGGTCTTTGTATTTGATAGTGAAAAATATTTTCTTCTCCAAGATTGAGAGCTTCGACTAAAGAGGAACAAAGTCAATATGTTAGAATTAAGAGTTTATTTTGCAGATGATCAAAGCTTTCACATTTCCCTCAAAATATAATCACATTCAAATTACATCTTATGGCCATAAAATTATGTTTGTAAAGTAACCATGAATAGCAGACACAAGATAATAACTGCAACATTTATAATGATAATAGGAAACATAGAATTCTGCAGATGATACACATTGCCATTGTTGAGAAAACATAATGACATTCAGATCAGTATTCTCCAAAATGTTTCCTACAAGTTAACATCTGCATCTTTACATAATGACATAATGACATTTGCTTGAAAAAATGAAACTTCGCAAAAATGATGAAAACACTTTTCTCATTTAATACTATAATGTGCACAGCCTCCCAAGTAGTAATATTTCTCTTGATGTGCACCCTTGCTTGTTTCTCTCTTGTTTTCTAAAGCGCCTTGGTAGCCAATTGAGACACCTTTCTTTCCTTTTGGGCATTGCCTCCACCCTGAGATAAATCTCTCAAATACCTTAAAGGGACTTGTCTCCCTTACTGCCTATGGTTATTTGTGTTTATTTTGAGAAGAACCCTATTAAACAATCAGAAATAATGTAACTAATCAAAGCAGAGGACAATCATAAATTGGAAAAATGTAAGGTTAAACCTACATCAGGCATCCACCTAATAGTTTGTACATGTGGTTGAGTAGTTCTAGTTTCTTCAAATTGAGTAGGACTCTGAGTTATAGAAAAAAATTTAGTACCACATACATGACAAACAACTTTATTTAATTTTATCTCTTGACTTACAATTAGTGAAGAAGACTCCTACATTGCCACTATGTGTACATTTTGAAAACCAGATTGGCCTACAATTTTTGAAGAACCCTGTGAATAGGCCAAAGAATGGAAATCATCAATGCAGAAAAATTACGAAGATAAAAATGAAAAGGATAACAAAAAATAATACTTATATCAGGCATCCAACTAATAGTTTGTGCTTGTGATTTTGTTGGTCTGGTTTCTTCGATTGGAGCATGACTTTAGTTCATAAAAAGAAAATTGGTATTACACATATGAGAGAGAACCATATGAAACCAAAAAAAAGAAAATTATCTCTTATCTTGTCTCCACATGAATACTTTCAAATCCTTCTTGATTTATAATGTGAACATACCCCTATGAAGTAAGTGTAAAAAACATACACTGGCTTAATTGAAAATTCTCACCAACTAATATGTACCAATGTTGGAAATAATTACCCATTGTTCTGTAGAAATTAAACAGAACACAAGACCAATTGTTTTTGTACTAGACTATACTTTCAAAAATTCACCTATTGTATTGTTCTACTTGTACTATAGCTTAAAAAATTTAAATGTATAGAGTTACCAAATGCTAAAAACCAATGCAGGACAAATATAGAAATTTTTTTTACCTCTCTTCCAATATTGACTTGTATTCCTTGAGATCTAATTTGATTTATAACTTGAGAACTCTATGAAAGTAAAATATATATAGGATTAATGAATGATGAAAATCAATGTAGGACCAATGTAGTTTTTTTTTAACCTCTTGTCCTACATTGACCTGAAATCCTTGAGAGCTAATTTGATTTATAAGTTCACAAGAACCCTGTGAATGTAAAATATATAGGGTTACCAAATGCTAAAGACCAATGGTGGACAAATATAGAAAATTGTTTTTACCTATCTTCTAACATTGACTTGTACTCCTTGAGATATAATTTGATTATAACTTGAGAAAAACCCTGTGAAAATAGTATATATATATATGGTTAAAAAATGTTGAAAATTAATACAGGACTAATTTTAGTTTTACCTTTTGTATTATTTCCACATGTATCCTTCCAGCTTCTGGTTATCTTATAATTTATGAAGAACCCTATAGGAAAGGGCATGGCTAAGATTAGGGTAAATTTTTTAGTAGGTTACTAAACTTTGCCTCATTTTCACTTTGATCACCAAACTTCAATTTGTATCAATTTGGTCACTCAATTTTAATTTGATTTCAACCGATAATAAATCAAAGATTTTAACCCCCAATTGATAAGATGTCTTTCTAAAAATCTAAATCAGTCCTTCCCATGACACATTATTAATTCTATTAGAGGTGTCCATGTCATCGAAAAAGAGCCACATTATTCATTTGGAGGCCAAAATCCCTAAATTTACTACCCAATGAAATCAAATTAAAACTGAGTGATCAAATTGATACAAATTGAAGTTCGGTGATCAAAGTGAAAATGAGCCAAAGTTTAGTGACATGCTAAAAAATTTACCCGCTAAGATTATTTGAAGGAGAAAGGGAAAGGAAGAAGAAAGAAAGGAAAAAGGGAAAGAAGAAGAAAGTAAAGAAAAAGGCATTTAATTTACTATGATGATGTGGTTATCCCTGCTGACATGGCCGAGCCACGTCAGATCGCCGTTAAAGGCATTGGCGTCAGTGACCAGATTGAAAGCAATTCATAAGTTCAGTGATAAAAATAGATTTTTTTTGTATTTTAGTGACTAGAATAGGAACTCGTGGATAGATTAGTGATCAATTATGTAATTTATCCTAATAATAATAATAAAGTGGTCCTAGCTTTAATGATATAACAATGAAGTGGGCCAGGTTCCATTCGTTTAATTGGGTCAATGACTGGTTCATTCTGACGCCCTATGTACACCCTCCCACCATCTCTTCCATGTTCTTTGAAATTTCCAAATTTCTACAATGGATTTATGAGAGAAAGACGAACACGGATGTGTATTTTATTTCCAAATTTCCGCTTTTTTTGTTTATTTGTTTTTGTCATTGTTTTAAGTTGCTATTTGTATTGGTTTCCTAGAAATTTTTAATAAATTAGTGGTTTATTTATTTTTTTGTCATTGTTTTTAATTTGCTATTTGTATTGGTTTCTTTTTTGAAATTTTTAATAAATTAGTGGTTTATTTATTTATTATATATATATATATATTATTTTATATAATTAAATCATTTCTATAAAACATAATATCCTAACAGAGATGAGCCGCCTTAGGAATGGTAGTGCAGTGGCATATCATCCCTCTAGTGTTATGAGTTATAGGACAATGGTTGTCTAAACATGTAATCCTATTTGACCTGAAAGATTTCCAAAAATATACAAAACCCTGATTTCTTAGGCCGAGGGCTTATTCATTTAGATTGAAGTGAGGGGAAGCGGGGGGAAGTGGTCTGACTCACCCCCACTTCCGGTCTTCATTTGTTCTGAAGTGGATTTTGAACTAAACCCACTTTAACACTTTTTTCTACCGAATTGAGGGAAGTGAGCCAATCTATAAAAACTCACTTCCCCTCACTTCTAAATCTTTTGTTAAATTCATTGAACTCCACCCAACACCTAAATTCTCTGGTTCTATTCTCTCTTTCTGACAATTGAACTCTATAAGTACTGGAAGTGATATCACTTCCCCCCATTTCAGGGAAGTGCGACTTTTCCCCACTTTCTGACAAATGAACATATGCATGAAATCCTCAATCCAAAGCCACTCTTATTAATTATATTAATAATTAAGCAAAAATATATAACAAACATATAGATTTATTATATATAATAATTTGATGGGGGCAAGGACAAGAAGTCCCCATGTTTTTTTTCACCTAGCATTCATATCCTCAAACCACCCTGGTTCCCAGATAAAGATTAGTTGCCTTTATAATTTTTTAAATCCTCCCCTTTTAATTAGGGAGGAAAATGAAATACTACCATTTTTGTGTAAGAATGGTTTTGCATTTATATTTGAAACCGAAAGAAAAAGAAGAAAAGTCATAGGATTACAATTATTATTTTCTTAAAATATGATTATTTTTGAAAAAAAATGTAAAATATATATATATATTGGTTTGATCATTCGACCTACCAGTAAGGGCCGGTATTGGGAACTTATAAGAGAGTAGACCTCTACTAGAGGTTATTTATTTATATGCTTAAAAATTCAAATTGAAAACTATTTCTTTAAACACCCAAAATATCTATTACTTGGGCCAATCCCCACTTGTTACCCGTTTGGAAAGAAAAATTTATTAGTCAAATTATAATTCATTACTATTGAGAAATATATATTTAAAAAGTAATGCTAAAAAATCATGCAAAATTTTAAATTTTATTATATATATATTTTCTGTTTGGGCATGAGTTAAATGCTTTCAACATTTTTCTTCCTTGCTTGAATTCTTATAATTACATATTAATTTCCGTACTTATTTTAGTATGTTAAGTAATTTAATTAAGTGTATAGAATAAACATACAAAATTATGCATGCCCCTTTCAAAGTGAAAAAGAAAAGGGAAGTTGGTTTGAATTTAAACTAGGTTCCAGAACTTTGGGTATGAAGTGAATAGTGATGAAGTTCTTGAGCGGCGGACGTGGCAGTGCTCACGGTGGTCGTGGTGGCCGTGGCGGATCTCACAGCGGTGTACGTGGAATATTTCGAAGAGGCTCTTGAGGTGGATCTCAGGTCCTCAAAGATAATTCACCTATGGCCTTCAACTCTTTTGTCAAGGATGATTAATCTTATGCCGAAGTAGCCCGAAGCCTTCCGTCTATCGACCATCCTCAGCCCTATGAGACTGATTGGCAAACGGTCTCAAAATGACGGCGGTTCTCGGATCTCAAACTGTCTACAAAAATGTTTGAGGACTGGCCACTCTGCTGATGAATGCATGCACCAATTAACGTGTCGGCGTTGTGCCGGCGCTGGTCACATAGCCTCAAACTGCCCCCGATGTTTGCCTCAAGATTCAGATGGTGAAGGAGATGACTGAGATCCAAAAAGCTTCATTCAGACTCTAGTCCGCTCCTCTACGTTGCTCCGTCCTCATCCACTAGCAAAGCCTCACCAAACCACCCTCTTCTCATGGTCTCTCTTCCTATATTTGAAGAAATTATCAAATCTATAGAAGATCTGAGGAAAATGGTCATAATTAAGGTGGTTTCCGGGAATGTGAGTGTGAACTCTCTTTCGACCTCTTTGCCAGAGATTTTGAATATTTCATTGATCGGAAACATCACCCCTTACATAGATTATTTATACTTACCATCAACTCAATGAGATCAGCTACTCAGATAGCACTACAAGAAAGTTGGACTATAGCGGCAAATTTTAACGGTGAATTTATAGATATAAAAATATTTTTACATATACACTCTCTATAAAACTTGTAATCAAGCATGTACCGTCATTCATTGTTTCATGACTATTTTTAAGTTTAATTAACTATGTGTTATTAATAATATATATTTAAAATTTTTTATAATTTTTTAAATAAATTTTTAAATAAATATATATTTGTAAAATATTTTTTCAATAGAATTAAAAAATAGATATATCTATCCTTTTATTTTTTTAATAGAATTAAAAAAATAGATATATCTATCCTTTTATTTTTTTTAATAGAATTAAATAGTTTTTAAAATAAATATATATTTATTAATAAATAAATAAATATTTATTTGTAATAGAATTAAAAAATAAATATATATTTTTAGATATATTTTTAAATATATTTAATTAAAAAAAATCAATTAATGACCGTTGTAAAATATTTATAACGTACAAGGGTAGAGGAGAGAGATTCATATGTATTTATAACGTACAAAGCTAGAGGAGAGAGATTCATATATATATATATATATATATAGTATTGATATATAATATATATTTTTAGATATATTTTTATATATATTTAATAAAAAAATCAATTAATGACCGTTTGGGTTTGGACCGGAACTCAAACGATGTTATTAAATTTATAAAAATCTCATCCCAGCTTCATTTCAAGTCCGACTCTTTTTTACACTCCCTCTTTTCGCTCGCTAGACCCTCCGTCGTGCCTCCATTGATCCACTCCTAGCTTTCAATAATCCCTTCTCACGCTGCCAATTCGCATTCCGCTTCCAGGATTTGTTCGTTTTTTGTGACGATTCTTAGAGAAACGAGCTCCATGTTGCCAGATCTCGCCGTTGTTGATAGGATTCCAAACCCTCTCATTCCTTTCGATCTGAGGCACTAAAGGTACTCTTGAATCCCTTCTTGTTTTGGTTTCCTCCTCTTGATTGGCATTGCATTTCATATTCCTCAGCCTGCTCTTGTGATCTGGTTCTAGGCTTAGCGTTTGTGTTTGATCTGTGATCGATATTGTGCTTGAGGTTTCTCTTGTCACGAAAATGGAGAGGATTGTCACGGAGCCAAATGCAGGCAGAGGTGCTTATCACTGAACGGTAGCATAGACTAGTGCCTTTGCCTTCTGCTTGAATTGTGAGTTCTACATCCCCACTGGCTGACATTTTTCTTGTGTTTACTGCTTGCTTGTTAGCTCTTTCCTTAGTTTTTTCTATTTCTTTTCAAATTTAATCAGCTGAAAATGTTCTGCTATTTATTTATGGTTTGATGTCACAAAATTATATAAATATGTTTGCTCCTTAAATTTTTTTTGTGCATGTTGCCATTCCATGCTTATTTATTACTGAAATGGCAAAACATTTGGTAGTTGAATGCTTCTGATTTCTTCTGGTACGCAATGCTATATTTAATTATGTTGAGTGTGAATGTCAGATAGTTTATAAGTGTGAATTGTGGAAGGAGTATGTTTCTCATAGTTAAAGGTATGTGAGTTTTTTTTTAAGTGTTAAATTCATTTTTATATTTTCTCTCTTGTTCTAATCATTAAATTTCACCCCTTGTAACTTTCATATTTTGTTAATTGCTCACTGTTAAATCCCAAGCATATGTAATCTGAAAGGTCCTGATGCATTTTTTGAGATGCTTATTAATATAAAGAAGATACAACAACTGAATTTGCTAAAAGCTTAAGCTTAACTTGAGATATTGGAAAACTAAACTAGTGAACTAAAGGCAAACATCTTCCTGCCTGCCTGGAGGAATTCTCATTAGAAAATGTGTCCAAAAGAAGCCGCTTGGATCAAAATTCATGAAAATATTGGGCAGCACATATGTTTCAATTTTTGGAAGATTTCAAGCAATTGAATAAGGATATGGACAAAGATTGAGAAAGTGAGTATATAAAAAGCTCTTTCACGGTTTCACCTTCATGGACCTCATCCCACTCGCCGTGAACTAATGGAAAGGTATGAACGCCTAGAAAGCCAAAATAGACGCTTCGAAAGTCAAAATAGATGCTTGGAAAGTCAAAATAGCATGATGGAAAATGATATTACTGATTTGAAGAACAAAGTAGATATATTGATTCAAACTGCTAGTCGCCAAAGTGGTGTGGAAGGTGGTGTTGCTGCTATATTATCCCCAATATCTAGAAAGGTATATTTTTTAATATAAAATGCTAAATTATATGAGTATATTTCATGTCTAGATAACTACAATTATATCATATAGGGTCCAGGGACATCTCACTCACAAAATAATGACATCGGATATTCTAATCCCAATGAAGATGGAGATCAAGATCATATAGCTTCTACTGGTAATCAATTTCATATGGAGGAGTTTTTATTTATTCTATAAAACATAAACTAATTTATTCATTTTTATTTTGCAGATGTAATTTCTAAAAATTAAGATCATGGTTTCATCTTCCTAAAATTAGTATTTCTATTTTGTTGGTGAGATTTCTATTAGTATTTTCCTATTTTGATAAAAAGCAAAATTTATACTTTGCTAATTTGTTTTTTTCTTTCAATTTTCAGGTTTGCAATGAAGCTCGACGTGCCTTTTTTTCTTTAAAATGGGATGTTTTCATTGATGAAAAATTTCAATAGATTTGTGTTTTTGAATCCTGGTTGTTTTGGTTAATGTTGCATGATGCATCTCTTTCAATCTACTCTATATTAAATGAATGTTTCAAGTTTTGGTTCTTAGCTAGCCTTCATTAAGTGAATGTTTTAAAGATATGTTAAATAACTTGTTGGCTTTTCTACTTGTTTCTTAGCCATGTTATCATCATCTTTTTGACTTGGTCTTATTATCATTTGAGTTATCATTACATCCTGAAGCTGCTGTTTAATTATTGTACAAATTAGTTTTAGAAAAAGAATAATGGCATACTTGAGATAATGTGACTGTATCATGGGCATCAGTATCTTTTTTCTGATAGGATGGGAACCTACTCAACTGGGCTTTTACCTTTTGATTTACATGATTTGAACAGTTTCTAGATTAACAAATGTGAAGTTTATCAGCAGCTATCAACAAGCCTGGACTTTCACCAGATACCAACTTCATTTCAGAATGCACTGATTCTTGACTACTTTTGTAAATGTCTGAAATCATGTTTTTATTTTGTGCTGCAAGTTGTCTGGTAATTCCATCTAAATATGCTGCTGAACCAAATTTTTGTGGACTTCCATTCAAGTTTTTTTCTGCTGATTTATTTATTTATTTATCTAGTTGTGATCTTTAGAGTTCCGAGATTTGCGCATTGTTTGAATCTTTCCAGTCACATGATATATTTCTGCTGGAATTATTGTTCTAATAATTTGGTCTGTCACACACATCATGCATCCACTGTCTATCTTATGACACACATCATGCATCCACTGTCTATCTTATGACACACATCAAAAACACAAGTGTATGGGCAAAACATCCCAACTGTATACTTAGATTCACAAACAGTTAGTGCCACCAGTACAAGAGCATATTATTAGCGGAAACTTGAGAACTTCAAGTAGTAAAACACTTAGCTAAAACCTGAAAACTTGTAGTAGCAAACACTTAAGCAGCAAAAGCACAAACTATCATTACTGATATCCAGTGAATTGTAGCAACTATAGGCATCAGTGAACAGAATCAAACCAAGAAAATAAAAAAAAAAAAACATGCATACTCATAAGCTAGGTAGAAGACAGATAGACCCATGTGTGATTCATTTCTGGAAATTCTTGGGTAATTAAAATTTTATTACTTAGTTGTTTTATTTTACATGATAAATATCATTGTTTCTAAGACAATGATATTTATCTACCCTGCTCTACTAATTATTACAAGAGAAATTCTGGAAGACATTGTTGGAAAGCATTTTGTCAAGACTTGGGAATTTATTTGTTGCAGAAATAAAATGGTCGTTATCTCTTAAAGTTTTTTGCTTAAATCTATTTGAATGTAGTTTTTTGCATGCAAAAAGAAATCATCCTTCTTCTTCTAATTGCTCTTTCCAAAGAAACACCTGAAAGAAAATTCATTTCCAAACACCATAAAATCACCAAATTAGAAACTGTGCCTTCTTGCTGTTGTGTTTCCTTTATTGTGCAAAGACTCTAAAAGTTCAGATCTTTCTTTCTAGAACCAAACATTTTTAGCTGTTTTTCTAATGTAACTTTTCATTCAAGTAATTGAGATTTTGTGCTTAAATGGAAAGGTAAATCATATATTCTGCATGCTTACCTTGATGAACCTTCTCTTCAAATTCTCATAAATTTCAAGAAACATAATGATGAGATTGATGAACATTGAAATGAAAATTTGGTCAAAGCAATGTGACAAAATGATTATAAAAGAACAATATTGGACAATGCAACAATACATTCTCTCATGGAGCTCTTGATGTTTGCCAGAGTTTGCTATTTATCATATATATATATATATATATATGTTTAAGTTATCTAAGCATTGTAGAATAATAGAGTTCGATCGTGTAAAACTATAATGCATCCAACTATAATGCACAGACAAATCAAGCTTGTGAGGACATTTGGTTGATAATAATGTTTTTGGATCTGTTTTGTGCAGTATAAAATCGACAATTGAAAGGTACAAGAAGGCAATCGCTGACAATTCAAACTCAGGTTGCATCATAGAGGTCAACTCTCAAGTGAGTTATTTTCTTATCTTCCATAAAAACTAAATCCTTAAGTTTTCAGTTGTTCTACTACTTTGACATGTCTTGCATTGATAAACTAGAGTTCAACAATGCCCAAGTTACAAGCAACTATGCATGCTTTGCACTAATTGTTTGTGACATAAATGTATGAATCAATTTGTAGTACCTCGGAAAAAAATTAGGAAGACTCGACATGGTAAAATGACAATGAATTGTCAAACAAGTATTGTATTACAATATCTTTCAAAACAAATCCATGTAAAAGATTTGTTGCTCTAATCTGGTTTAATTGCAGCAATACTACCAACAGGAAGCAACAAAGTTACGTCACCAAATACAGATTCTACTAAATGCAAATAGGTAAAATATAACATTGGTTAAAATGCAAAGTAGCTAGAAAAATGTTAACTTTCTATTTGATGACTTCCACTAGGAGACCTACAAAAATCAGATCCTCATAATAACTTCAAATAGCTTATGATGTGATTATGTCTTTGTGCATATGTACGTACGACAACTTCCAGGCACTTGGCAGGAGAAGGTTTAAGTTCTTTAACCATAAAGGAACTCAAGCAACTTGAAAGCAGACTAGAAAGAGGAATTGCACGTATCAGATCAAAGAAGGTAAAATTTCATAACTCAAGGCCTTTTGGTAACTGGAGTATGCTCACCAAGTTTAGCACTTAATTATAAAAAGAACTTGAGACCTTGCTGGTAACTAAAAAACTATCACCATAGAAGATAAAATAGTTAATGATTTATATACAGAGGAGTTTACTGCCACATTTTCCATTAGCCATTCTATCTTATTAGAAGAACATGAGCTATTATTCATGTTAAGTGCAATATACATTCATGTTCAGCTATAAAGGAAGGATTGATTATTTCAACAAAATCTCATATGCAATTTAATTTGCATTCCTTGGTCTACATGGCTTACTCATATCTTGTCTTTGTATCACTAGCATGAGTTGCACTTTGCGGAGATTGAGTACATGCAGAAAAGAGTTACGTCATAAGCTTCAACTTTTTCGGTGATTCTTTTCCTTGGTTTATATGATACATTACTGAAAAGACTTGGTGCAAATGTAGGAGCTGGAACTTCAAAATGACAATACATATCTCAGATCAAAGGTAATGGTATGGTGACAACACTAATTGAACTGTCATTTAAATTCTTACGATCTAATAGGGACAAAGATCCACGAAATGCATGCCATTTACATTCACATAGAAAAACATAGTTGTTTGCAAGTTTTGTTCTCTTCTATTTTTTCTAAATGAAAAACATTTCCAAACACGGTTGAGTGCAATGAATGGTCTGCGTGCCTCATTCCTAATCTTAACAGAGCAAGTGATCATAAATTATTGGAATAATTAAATGAAAACTTTTTAGCCTTTTTATCAAAATGCTTGAAGTGCTCATACAAGTGAATTATTCAATTCAGTGCCAGAATAAAAGTAACCAGAGTTATCACAAAACTAGCTTCTACTTATTTAAGACATAAATATCATCTTGCTCATAACATGCATCTTATCTAAGAACACATAATTACAGGATTTCGGCTTTTGTATTTCCCTTGCTTATGTAATAATGCATTGTTTCTAGGACTAGTCATTTTCTGGAACTTATTTTGCAGATTATTATTATTAGTAAGTAATGATTTCTGTTAAAAAAGCCTAGTGTTTTCTTATACAGAATCCAGATAGGGCTATGAAAATAAATAAAGCTACAAAAGCTTGTGATCAAGGAACTTCAGGACTGGGGTGTAACGGGAGACAAGGCTCAGCTTCAGGAAATGCTAATGAACAAGGTTAGACTGGGTTGGCAAAGTTTTTTCTTCATTCCTTAAGTTCAGTTGTATATTTATCAGTTAGTTAATTTTGCAGATAAAATCAAGTTCTCAATTTGTTATTGATGACAAGCGCATTCGGTTGGTGGAGAGGACTAAGCAATCATGAATTACGATTATATTTTGATCATCTCTTGTTATAGGTCTTTCCACAAGATATTGTTAACTCAATTTTTCTTATGCGCACTAATTGTAATTGGTCTGATTTCATTCAAACCAGTCTTGTAATTCACATGCCATTCTTCCATTTCTTTTTTGTAAGAGATCACAACCACTTGTATTGTTGGTTGAGGACCACAACTACATGACATTCTTGAGTTTTGTGATGTAATGAATGCAAAACATTTTTGCATGTATCAATATTACAATTGTGGATGTTCATTTTTAATTATTATTGTATTTTAGGTTGTGGGAAGAAGATAAATATGAATATATGGAGCAGCACAGGAAAAATATAAATATGAATATATGAATATAAATATGAATATATGGAGCTGGAGACCTAGAGCAGCGGAAAAATCCGCCACTGTAGGCATAAAAAATCATATAGCGGCGGATTTTTTTTCTGCCGCTAAAAGCATATGGGCTATAGGTATATTTTCTTGTAGTGTAGTCAAATGAAGCCCTCTTATGTCCACCTAAAAGCATGGTCTCTGTTCAATCAATCTCTCACCATGGAAGTCAAAATTCAACTCACATTCGCTCGCCGTTGGCAACTGTCAGTGGATCAGACTCTTGAACATACCTTGTACTATTGGAATTGGAATTCAATTGTTTCCATTATTCACCCGCTGAGGGATTTAATCTACATCCAAAAGCGGGAGGAATCTTTGAAAGAGAATAAGAGGGAGTGTAGAGCTATCAAAATCACACAAGAAAATTATGTCATCTATTTCATAATCAGCATCTAGATGAACTTTAAACAAACAAGCAAAGATGCCATTCAGTTTAGATGCAGACACAACATTAATTACAAACAGTGAAGACCATAAAACAATAAACACAACTAATACAAAGATAGACACAAAATGGGAGTTAACTAACTCCACTTAATCAGACACCATTCACTAAAGCCATAATGTTAAATAGGCTTCTCCACTCAGTAGCTTAACCTCTGAGCAATAGCCTCAACATCCTCCCCTTGCTCAGAAATACTTCAGTCCTAAACCCTCTCTATAGTACTCATACTTGCTAGATGAGAGGGCCTTAGTAAAGACATCTACAACCTGCTCATTAATGTTGCAATAACAACATCCATCTCACCTTTGTTCATAAGATCTCAAATAAAATAGAACTGAGTATCAATGTGTTTAGTGCTATGGTGTATAAAAGGATTTTTAGTGATTGATATGGCTAATTTATTATCACAAAATATGATAGTAGGTCCAGCTGAATCTTCACTTAACTCCTTCAAGAGACGCCTCAAACAAACTACTTCACAAGCACCTGAAGTAGCTGATATATATTCAGCTTATGTACTTGATAAAGCAGTGATCATTTGCTTCTCAGAACACTAGGAAATTGCCACAAAACCATGAGAAAAAGTCTACCCAGTTATTCTTCTTCTATCATCTGATGATCCTCTCCAATCACTTTCAGTGAAGCCACTGAGCATCCATGTATCTAGATACAATTCCAACAACATACATGATGTCTGGCCTTGTATGGGTTAAGTAGAGTAGACTTCCAACCATGATTCTATACCAAGAGGGATTAACACATCTTGAATTATCCTTCAATTGCAACTTTTCATTTGCATTCATTAGGGTAGAAACTGGTTTATAATTCAGCATTCCTGTCATCTTGAGCAACTCCTTTGCATATCTTTGCTGTGACACAAATAATAACCCCTTTGATTGCTTTACCTCAAGGCTAAGGAAATATCTGAGAGGTCCAAGATCAGTTATTTCAAATTTCTTCATCATACTTTCCTTAAATTCTAATAGCATTTCAAATGAAGATTCCATGTAGATAATACCATCTACATAGAGACACAACAACAATAAATCTGAATATTGTTTGAGCTTCTTGTAAACAGTGGGCTTGTTGACACTTCGGGTGAAGCTAAGTTGCTTGAAATATTGATCAATGCAACTGTACCACACGCTTGGAGCTTGGTGAAGCTGATGTATTCTCCATAAGTGCACAGATCATTACAAGTAATAAAGTGGTACCCCGTAAGGGGTAGGTTTGTAGAATTACAGGGACTGGACTCCCAGTACTAGATGATCTTCTAATGTCTAGGCAAACCACAAATTTAGGGTAAAAATGATAACTAAATAACCTAAAAGGTGGAAGGATGACAGGTAAGGGCTGGAAATGAACTAGGTGAGAAACACGGAGATAGAGCAATGTCCAGACTAATCCCTTGGAGAAATGTGTATGAACTTGCTTCTAATATCTACCAAGTATATCCTAAGATTCTTGTGGGTGCTCAAAAGCAATGTTGCATCTATGACTATCAAATACGCCAAGTTCTACAAGTGTAACTAAGAGCTTGATACACGTCAAGTTGTGCAACTACTTAGGTAATCACAACTATGGTAATATCACGCTCCGAACCAGGTGCACTGACAAACGGCCGCAGACCCACAGGGCTGGGGGCCCAGTGAACCTGCAAGGCCTCAAAACCTAAACACAGATTGGGAGTAGAAAATAAACTGACAGAAATACCAAATATGAGTACAACTTAAGGTTTACAACCAAGCTCGAATACAAAGCAAATGAAATACAGAATGACCTAAAAGGAGGTTCTTAAACAACCATACAACTGAAACAACAACATAAAATACAACTCCAAAGGAAGACATCTACTAGAAGCCTTCTAAGATTCCTGGGTCTATTGCTCCAGATCTAAAAAGGATTTAAAATAAATCCATGAGCTGACTAGCCCAGTAAGTAATCCAAAAACAAACTGAAAACAAAAGTTCAAGTCTGAAACATGCACAAAAATCAATAACACAAAACAGTATAAACAAAACCAAAGGGTAAAGCAACAAATAACATATTCCAGAGTATGTCTCCAAACTCATTGTCAATGCCAGAAGTCATTTGTTTATCCTCAGTGACCCGAGACAGAATAACAAAAGTCATTTATTTACCCTCGGTGACCCGAGACTAAATATCAAGTGGCCGTTGATTATTTCACTGAATGGACACGATGCGAAACTGCAGTCTTATTTTCCAAAATTACTTGTCGACAAGGTCAGGGTTTAACCCCCCACTTACAGGGTTGCACATCGCTCATTTTGAGACCAAAATATTCAGACAAATTTCCAAGCCAAAATACAGAATATTCACAAGTATCTTCCAAAGATTCATCTAATAAAATAAAGTAAATAAATAAATAAATAGATAAATAAATAATGTAAAAGAATATACTCACTTTTCCAAGCCTTAGCCTGTTCCCACTTGAAGAAATAATAACAACATTTCACAAATATTTTGCCAAAAAATTTCAAGTGATAACAAAAGCAATTAAATAAATATATAAAACAACAAACAAATAAAATAAATAAATATTAGGAATATACCAGCTTTTCAAACCTATTGGATAACTAAGATAGCATTTCAAAGTCACCAAGTTGCATGATTGGATGGTTGAAAAAAATATATTAGTATACAATTTTGGTTGGTAAAGGAGAATAAGCAAATATAATATTGGCAAGGTAAGAAATACCATGGTTCCAACTAAGTCTAGGAGTTATTTATTTAAGACATACGTAATAAAATGTGATGACATTTCTACAATAAACTTCAAAGAAAAAAAATCAAATAAATTTTCAGAAAATTTAAATAAAATAAATTCAAAACAATAAAATTTTAAATACAAGAGTTCAAAGGATTACTTACTTGGTGATCTTCTAAATTCAAAAGAAATCCAAGATTATTGCTCAAGGTGGTCCTATAATCCATGGGAAAGCCAACCAAATAGACATGAATACTTGGAAGAGTTCAAGCACAAAGGATAATGATAAGCTAGTCTAAAATACCAACACTCTACAACAAAGCATGGTCTTTCTAAACACAATTTAGAACTCAAGGATTCAAAGGAAGCAACAAAAACAAAACATCAAATGCTATAATTAAATGAACACAACTCATGCTCTACAAACATAGTGGTTTACTATGCCAATACATATATAATTTCTCATTATCATAATCAGGATGCATGCCACTTAAGCACTATTGTAATGTACACATATTAAAGAAATATAATCTATATATATATATATAAGGGTAGGTGTATGCATGTAAAACCCATACACCAATGCATGGATCATGCAAGCTAACATTCAAGGGTGTAAACATATGGTTTCATGCAAATGAGAACATGGTTTCCTACACAATAAATAGCTATGGTCTCATGCATGCATATATATATATATATATATATAGCTCCATGCAAGGATAAGCCAAAAACAAATCAAAAGGGTGAAGCTCTACAAGCAAACATCATCATCAAAGATAACCATGGGCACATGAGAGTATAAAATCACCCACTAAATCACATGCAACTAGACCAAGGTGGCATAAAAAGGTTTCAAGTTCCACGGTGTAGGAAAAAGATAACAAGCTAAAAGGATCTCAAGGGTTGCATGAGTATAAGCACAAGCAACTAGGAGCTTCAAAACATGCATCTCATTAGAAAATAACCTATAACCATGCTTAAGATTTCACATACAACAAGCTTCTTCCAAAACTCTAGCATCAAGCCCTACCACCAATAAGAGAGAAAGACACCTACCTAGACTTCGGGGGAGCACCAGTGGTTCGTTGACCTCCTTAGCCTTGACTCTGGCCATCAAGATCTCCGGTAGAAGTATGAGCTCCGGCGATGGTGTTAACTTCTCATCAAATGTCCCAAGATAGCAAGGTGGAGTGGGAGAATGGAGAGAAAGGAGAGAGATGGAGGAATGGAGGAGGGAGATAGTCATGGGGTGTAAAGGCTCGGCCAAGAGGGAGACAATGATGGGATGGGCATCAGGGAATCCCTTTAGAATTTCCTCTCTCTACAAAGCTCTCCTAGCAAGGTGATAAGAAGATAAAGAAGGGATTAAGGGAGTAAATGAAAACTTAGTAACTAATTAGGCTTTAATGAAAAAGGGGGTAGGTCCACAATTGCCGACAGGGTCTATAGGTAATCCGCACACACTAAGTTTTACACAAGCATCTATTCAAATCAAGCATGCCAAGTTATGCAAACACATGAATAAACATAAAATGCAATAGAACTCCGTAGACATTAAAAACAAGTAGTCAACATAACACAAACATCCAAGTTCATAGATCCGGGGCACCGAAGAATGGTTAGCCCCTCATAGTTTTATACATCAATACAAGACTAAGGAAAACAAAAGAAATAGAAGCCATGAAAGACTCCCCTCTTTTCCCTGCAAAACCATTCTGACGGTGCTCCGATGAAGTCCTGCAGGCTAAGCTCTGCTCCACTCACGCTTTAGCACCATAGATTCACTCCAGCCCCAAAAATGTTTTGGGGAAGACCTTGGCAGCCATCCCCAAGAAGAAGAGAAAAGGATACCCTAAAGATATGAACTAGAGCTGGCTTAAAAAGGGATTTTTGTTCTCAACACGCCCTAAGAACGGGCGTGCTTAGGCCGTGCTTTTGAAAATAGGACCGTGCACTTCAATTTCTCCAAATCATAGAAAATCACAAGGTAAGCACGGGCGTGCTTGGCCCCTGCTCCACTGTGTTTGGACCTCTTTTCACACTATATTTGTGATGAATCCTGTTCTTTTGCACAAGAACCTATTTTCTTGCATAATTACACAATAATACCCATAGTAGCATCGAATCACAACAAATAAATGCTTAAATACAAGATAAATACATGAAATGGTATAAAAATATCTATATGAAATGCTCTCGTCAAATACCCCCACACTTGAACATTTCTTGTTCTCAAGCAAAGCACATCAACACATAAGAAAGGATGAGTGCATGACCTCTGATCTCAATAGAATAGAAAACTCCAAAGTCTAGAGGGATCAAAGGAAGTTAAAGAAAAGATCATGAATGCTCAAATTAAAACCTCACTCTTATTTCAAAACCTTATGAGTGTGTGTACATCCTAAGTCGAGTGCCCCATTTGCCACTGGGTCAACAAAGGTAGCCTTTTCTCCTAGTAGGTCATCAAATGTACACTTGTAATACCCAATATTTGACTACTCAAGAGTGGCTTTCGTTCTTTCAGGGTGATAGCTCTTTTTACCATCGTTTTATACAAATTTGACAAGCAACCAGTAGGGCATTCCACAAGGAATCCAACTTTCCAGTGGTTTGAAACAAAGGAAAGAACACAAGTCTCTGAAAAAAATTCAACCCCAAAATAAGTTGCTCCACAACTTAGGGTGATGTGAAATGATCAAGGTTCTCAAGACAAGAGTGAGTAAACAATTTGGCTCATAATAAAGACCTTAACACGAACAATCCCCCCTAGATCATCCTAAGTCATTCCTCATCACAATGAATACAATAGTAAAACCCTTCCCCACACTTAAACTATACATTGTAATCAATGTACAAAATACATGCATGAAGAAATAAATCAAGCATACATAAAAATAAGAGGAAGTTTTAGGAACTTTCCTGAGCATGGGGAATGATGTGGCCACTCTCAATGTGTATGTTTCTTGCTTCCATACTGGTCACATCTTGAAAAGCAAAAAAAGTTTACAAGTGAAGCTCAATAAAAGAAAAAAGGAAACAAAAGGAAAGAAAAACAACAACAAAAAGAAATATTGGTGATGCTCAAGAATCATTGTGACGTCTCTCATTCTCGTTAAAACGCCCTGCATTAAATAATAAAAACCAATCAACAATAGCAGGGAAAATCAAGGTAAGCACGGTCATGCTCTTTGCGAAGCATGATTGTGTAAAGAGCACGCAAATCGTGCTCTTTGGGAAGAATGGGCATGCTCAACCTGGAGTGCTTCAGAGGCTCCAATTCAGAGAAAATCACGGCATGAGCACGGGCGTGCTTTGCCCGTGCTCAGCTTGGAAGCACTCCATGTTTGTGGCCTGCAATCCTAACAATCAACATAACATATAAACAATGAAAAAGCCCACAAACACTAATAGTCAATAAAGAAATTAATCAAGAGCACCACCAACTAATCAAAGAACTCAAAGAAAACAACTAAAATAAACTAAGAAAACAGAAAGAAATAAAAACCACCAAAGCTTGGGTTGCCCCCCAAGAAGTGCTTGTTTAACGTTACTAGCTTGACGTACCTGATCACTTACTTTAGGGAGGCTTGAAGAGAGTGTGCTTCCCCCAGCTACTAATTGCATAGCTACTACCATTAAAGCACAAATTTACTTGCCGTGGAGGGATACATGTCGGAGGCTTCAACCATCTTGTTTTAGGCCTCCAAGGGAACAAGTTACAAAGGGAATTATCCAAGCTCAATAAATGCATAGGTAGGTCTTTAGATGGGTTAAGTTTCTTACCCACATTTTCATCAATTTTCAACATCTTCTTTTTTCCTTGAATGGATTCATCAATCTTACAAGAAGTTTTATGTTCCATTGTCTTAGAGTTTGCTTCTTCTTCTAACATTTCATCTTGAAAACACGAGGGTTCTTTCTGGCCATAGCTTGCATAGTTGATTCCAAAAAATAAGAAGTTTGTGAGCTTACTGGGGAATTCCTTGAGAAATATTTGGTCAAACTCCAAGATATGTGACATATCTTTAGGGGTTGTCCCCATATTCTCTATTTTTTTACAATCAACCTCCTTATGCCCCTTTCCTCGAGCTCTCACCAAAGATAGAAGCTTCAAACATCGCCGCTTAGGCCTCCAAGGGAACAACCCGGGACACGAGTTGTTTAATTTCAATATAGAAGTATCTAAAGATTGCTTTAACCTTTTTGCATGACTTAAATTAGCTTCTTGAAGTGCTCTCTTCTTATATGACCATTCATCCTTGTGAGAAAAGGTTACTTGTTCAAATTCAATCAAGTATGGTTCATTCACTTCTTCACTTTCAGCATATTCCCAATGCTCCTGACTCGAATTATGTGTGGTGTTTGCTCTGCAACAGACGTGACCAACTTTTGACTCTCCTTATCCGGGGGAAGTCTCTTCTTCACAAGCGTTTGTTCCTCCACCTGTGGGACTTCAGTCTCATGATGTTCACCCCAAATCATTTGATCAAAATTAAATACTATCTCATGAGATTCTTTAAACATAGGAATATGGAGTGCCTCTGTCAAATTCTAAATATAAGCTGCATACCATTCACATTCTTGCATGTCCCAAGTTTTAACTACAATCGGAGCTTCTTCCCTTGAGGAACTTAATCCCATCAAATCATGAAATGTGCTACTCCCAATTTCTTCAACATTATCATTAGAACAATGTAAATATTGATTCTCAGTTGAAACAATTGATTCTAGAATGAGTGCCTTTTGTGTCAAAACATCCTCCTACCTCAAAAATTTCCAACTATCCATGGTAGAATTTATCTTAGATGGAATTAAAAAAAATCTAAAGTTGTGAATGGAGATGCTTCATAGGGTGCAGGAGTTTCAATAAATCTCAAAAACCAATCTGGATCTTCTTGGATCGTTGGAGGTATCCTATCACCCAAACTCGTTCTTTGGCACTGTGCAGGTGTTTCATAGAATGCAAGAGATTCAATAAATTTTGAAAACTAATCTGGATCTTCTTGAATTCTAGGCCATATTTCTTCAAACTCTTGCATCCTTGTAACATTTTGTTGCTTGTAGATTATTAGCAGATTTGCCAAATCTTGCTCTTCTTGGGAATGGTTAGGATGATAATCAGATGAGTGACTTTCGTAATTTCTCAAGATTGAAAGCAATTCATCCATAGCTTGATTCTCTTGAAATGAATGATGAATTAAAAAATTAGGTAACAAAACAAAATAAAAAGAAATATATACAGAAGAAGATAAATAACTAGATCACTAGAATCCTAATTTTCTTAAAAGTTGCTAGTCCTCAGCAACGGCGCCAAAAACTTGATGTACTCTCAGCAAGTGCACGGATCATTACAAGTAATAAAGTGGTACCCCATGAGGGGTAGGATTGTCAAACTACAAGGATTGGACTCCTACTACTAATTGATCTTCTAATGTCTAGTTGAACCATAAATTTAAGGTAAAGATGATAACTAAATAACCTAAAAGATGGAAGGATGACATGTAAGGACTGGAAATGAACTAGGTAAGAAACACGGACATAGAACACTACCCTAGACTAATTCCATGGAGAAATGTGTATGGACTTGATTCTAATGTCTACCACGTACATCCTAAGATCTTAGTGGGTGCTCAAAAGTAATGTTGCATCTACGGCTATCAAATATGCAAAGTTCTACAAGTGTAACTATAGGCTTGATACACTCCAAGTTTTGCAACTACACTAGGCAATCACAAGTACAGTAATCCACATACGCCAAGGTTTACACAAGCATCTACACAAATTAAGCATGCCAAGTTATGCAAACACATGAATAAACACAAGAATGCAATAGAACTCAGTGGACATTAAAAACAAGTAGTCAACATAACAAATAAACATCCAAGTTTATAGATCCGGGGCACCAGAGAATGGTTAGCCCCTTATAGTTTTACACATCAGTACATGACTAAGGAATATAAAAGAAATAGAAGCCATGAAAGACTCCCCTTTTTGCCTTGCAAACCACTCTGACGGTGCTCCGATGAAGTCCCGCCGGCTAAGCTCTGCTCCATTGGCACTCTTGCACCATAAATTCACTCCAACCCCAGAAATGTGTTGGGGAAGACCTTGACAGCCACCCCCAAGAAGAAGAGAAAAAGATACCCTAAAGAAATAACCTAGATCTAGCTTTAAATGGGTTTTTCAGGCTCAACACGCCCTAAGCACGGGCGTGCTTAGCCCGTGCTTTCAAAAACAGGACCGTGCACTTCAATTTCTCCAAATCAGAGAAAATCATGGGGTAAGCATGGGAGTGCTTAGCTCGTGCTCACACAAGCACACTCGTGATCTGGGCACCGAAACCGTGCTTTTCCTCCAAGTTGTGCTATAGTGATTTACTACAGTAACTCAGCTATAGTGTTTTGCTACGGTCTCAGCACTTCGCTTGATTTGGAATTCTAGAGATTTTCATGGGGAGGGAGCACGCCTGTGCTCAGACCATAATTCACTTTTAACACTGTGTTTTGACCTCTTTTCACACTGTATTTGTGCCAAATCCTGTTCTTTTGCATAAGAACCTAATTTCCTGCACAATTACACAATAATACCCATAGACATGATCTATATGAAATAAAGGGTTAAAGACAAGATAAATAGATGAAAAATATTATAAAAATATCTATATGAAATGCACTCTTGACATGATCTTCCTTCTCTTTTACAACAAACCCTTTAGGTTGAGAAACAAAAACTTCTTCCTTTAATTCACCATTCAGGAAGGCGATCTTGACATCCAGCTAAAAAATAAACCAGTTACTCTGTGCACTCAGAGCAAAGAAGACATGAATGGTCTCCATTCTAGCTACTAGTGAGAAAATTTCAGTAAAATCAACTCCCTCTTGCTATAAATAGGCCTTGGCAGCAATCCTTGCATTTTTCCTAAACACAGAGCCATTTGTGTTGTACTTCATCTTGTACACCCATTTCAAACCAATAGCACGTTTGTCTTCTGGTAAGAGAGAGAGCTTCCAGGTTTTGTTCTTGTTTATAGCTTCCATTTCCTCTTCCATAGTAGCTACCCTACCTTTATCTTTGATAGCTTCTTTGAAGAGTACTTGGGTCTATAAAGATTAATATAAAGGAACAAGTATTGTAAATATCGGTCAGATCTCGATACCTTGTCGGCGATTCATCTTCTTTGATGGAGAATGTCTAGTTTTAAGAAGATGTGTTATTTGAAGAGTGAGAGATTTCTGGCCATCCATCATGCAGACCTAATGGCTGAGTCTGATTGTTGGTTATAACTTCCTCCTTGTCAGCAATGGGCATGATGTTTGGTGTTGCTGAGTTAACCAAGTTCGACTAATCCCAGCATAGATGTTAAAAAAAGTTAACTTCCTTGCTGATTTGGACTCATCTGGTAATTGAATCCAAACACTTGTAAGCTTTGGAATCCTCTGTGTAGCCAATGAAAACAGCTTTTGATGACTTTGCATCAAGCTTCTTTCTGCTTTATGGGTTAATGAGCACATAACAAATGCATTAGAAGACTCACAGATGGTCAATCTTGAGTCACATCCCAGTTAAGGCTTCATATGGAGTCTTTTTCTCCAGTCCGTTAGTCAGAGATCAGTTGAGAACGTGAACTACAACAGCGATGGCTTCAGCCCACAACTCAGTAGGGATCTTCATCTTTGCCAACATTGTTGTGTCCATCTTCGTGATGGTGCAGTTCTTGTGCTTGGCCACGCCATTCTCTTGCGGAGTCTGGGGAGCCGTTAGTTGATGCTTAATGTCGGCAGCTTCAAAAAATGCTTTGAACTCTCTTGAGGTGAACTCTCGACCTCGATCGGTATAGAGAGGCTTCACCGGTAATGAATACCGTTTTTCCACTAATAGCTTAAAGCTTTTGAAAATCTGTAGAGCATCGGATTTACACTGGATAAAATACACCCAACTATACCTCAAATGATCATCAATTAATAGAAAGAAAAACATACCGATTACCTCCAAGAGATGCTGTTTGCATTAGTTCAATTAAGTCACCATGGATCAATTTGAGTGGTGCCATTGCTCTACGTGCTTGAGCTCTTGGAAACTCCTACATTGCTTGTTTTCCAATGGAGCATGCTTTACATGGTTGTGTGTGTACAATGGTTGGTATACCTTCAACCAATTATTGTGCTAATAGCTCCTTCAAACTTCTCAAATTTAAGTGGCCATACCTCCTATGCCACAACTTTGAAATGAGTTAAGCTCCATGTGCAATGTGAGCCAACTCTGCATCATTTGCATTAAATAGAAAGAGCCTATAAGTTGTGATGCAAACTCTAGCCACCTACAAGCTTGTTTGGAACTCCTTTATTATGCAGTCTCTACCTGAAAACTCAACACTGTAACCAGTTGACATGAGTTGCCCAACGCTCAACAAGTTATGTGCCAAATTTGGCACAAATTGGATATTGGAAAGAATATGATTCTTTCCAGAGCTTGCTTGAAGTAGTACAGTCCCAACTCCTACAACTTGGAGTATAATACCATCTCCTAGTCTGATGATTTGATGAGGAACTTCTTCAGTATTGTGGAAAAGCTCTTTGTTCCCTGATATATGCTTACAGCAACCATTGCTAATAAGCCAAGTACAACCAGCATTGTTAATTAAATCAGTACTTGCCATGAATAATAGACCTTCATTTGAATCTTTTGTTTCTTTAGTCACATTCAAAGCTTTGTTTTTGAACCAACATTGGCCTTTTATGTGCTCAAATTTCTTACAATGATTACATCACACTTTGCTTCTGTTTTAATTGAACTCAGGCTGAGTTTCAGTTGCTTCTGAGCTTTGGCCACAGCCTCTACCTCTTCCACGACCTCTAAAAGCTCCACTCCCTCAACCTCTTGTGAGATTTGTAGAGGTACTTCCTACTATTATTTCATATTTCACCTGGAGAACCTTTACTTCCACATTATCTGAATACATGCCAAGTCAACCTTCATGACCCTTCAAAGAGCTACTCAGCTCATTAACTGTCATCTTTGATAGGTCCTCAGCTTCAACAATTGAGGATACAACATGTCAAAATTTGGATATCAAGTTTCTTAATATTTTGCTAACAATATCTTGCTCCTGGAACTCTTCGCCATGTGACTGTATTTGATACACTATAGTTAAGACATGACTGATGTAGTCCTGTACAGACTAACCCTCCATCATGACAATGTTCTCAAGTTCTTGCTGGAAAGTGTGAAGCTTTGCCGTTGTGCTCTTTGAACTGATCTCCCATGCTTTCATTGCATTCCTGGTTTGTGAGATTTGGATCAACACCTTCTTGTCAAAAGCTTGTTGAATAAGAACAAAGCTTTGGTATTCCTTTTGATGTTCTCATATAGCTTTTGTTCATCTTCTTCATCCTTTTTATAACCTTTCTCAACTATGCTCTAGAAATCCTTGGGTAGGAGAATAGTCTCCATCTTTAAACTCCAATGGTTGTAATCTTCACCATCAAAATAAGGTACATTTGCAGAAGAGCTTCCAGTGCCTCCACCAATTGCCATTTTCTTTGATACCACTGTGAAAAGAGAATAATAAAGAGAGCATAGCTATAAAAATCACACAAGAAAATTGTGTCATCTATTTCATAATTAGCTTCAAGCTGAACTTTAAATAAACAAACAAAGATGCCATTTAGTTTAGATGTAGGCATAACATCAATTGCAAATAGTGAAGACCATAAAACAACAAACATAACTGATACAAAGATAGACACAAAATAGGAGTTAACTAACTCCTCTTAATCAGACACCATTCACTACTACCATAATGTTTAACAGGCTTCTCCACTTAGCAGCTTAACCTCTAAGCAATAGCCTCAATAGAATCATCCCTCAAATTTCTCAGAGTGATGGCAAGGTTGAAGAAACCCATTGCTTTTCTCATGCAAATGGTACTAGATGTTGGCATGAGAAGTTTTAGAGTCTTGCTGGAAAATTCAAGCATCCCTTCACTGAGATCCATAATCTCTCTTGCAGGATCTGGGATGGTGTAGCCCGTGCAGCCTTCAGAAGCATCCAAGAGTTGTTCATCCCAGTTTTCAGTTGGGGTTGACCTTGGTATCTCCTTGTCTCCGAGCAGTTCCATCCGCATTCCCGCTGAACTTAATTGTAAAGCCCCGGCTCTTGCTTCTCCTCAAATCGATAATTTTGGTATGCATGTTGAGCTTGGCTCCATGCTAGACCAATCGATGGAGAATGATCCCTAACTCTCAAACCGGCGTACCAAGGAGGTAGAGAATTTCAGTAAGAACTCCGGCTACCGGCGGGAAAACCCTATCCTCACTGTTGGTGGTGCAAGTCCCAAGAGAGGGAACATATTATTCACACATGAGACGGACGTGTCGAACTCTTGCACAATAGCCATCATTTTGCCTCATGATTTGCATTCTTTTAAGCAGATTATCGTCATGCAGGCGCCTGCTTCTTCGCCTAGAGATCAGGTTTCTCTCTCCGATGCTGATCTTGGTGCAACCTCAATGGTGATGGTTCGCATCACACAGCCTCGGGATACGGTTGATAGTTCTAACGAGATTCCAAAGAATTCACCCATATCCATTTTGCCTCATGAAAAGTATCGGTCAGTTGCCTCAACCTCTAATTTAGCTTAGGGATGCAAGTGCGGCGGGGAATCCTCGTTCTTGACGGGGACCCACCCCGATGGGGCAGGGATTCCTTGAAATAAACCCCCCGAGGGCTGGGAATGGGGGAAAACCCTTCCCCGACCCGCGGGGCGGGGACGGGGAATGTATTCCCCACCTTGTGGGATCCTCGCCCGCTCGCCGCGGGGATACCCGTGGGGAATCCCCGCCCCGCTCCATGTGGGAATACGCGTAGGGAATCCCCGCGCGGGAGAAAGATTTCCCGAATTTTAATTTAAATATATATTATATATATTAAAAATAACTCATATAGTTAATTTTACTTATTAAAAAAATTCAATATTAATATAATATTATAATGACCAAATATTTGGGTTTTAAAAAAATTATTTTTGGTATTTATTAATAATTTTTTAGATTTTTAATAAAAATTAGTGTTACTCGAATTCAATACTTGGAGATAATTATATGAAAAATTGTTTTAAAAATTTTAATCAAAATTTTTTTATTTCTTATTATAGATAAATATGTTTTATTAAAATTAAGATTAAATTGATTAATTTATCAACTTTATTGAAATCTCAACTTGTAAGTAGAACATCTCTTATGAAATCCTAACTTCCGCAGTTCCCCTTCTTCAATTCTTCATACCATCGATTACTTCGTTAGTTTGTCGTTTTTTCATACATTAAATAATACTTATTTTGAAGAATATTTTGTTTATTTTTTTTTTAATTTTATATATGATGTGTTACATGTGTAATTAGGGAAAACAAATTTGGTGGGGTAAGGATTTCTCGACCCCGCGGGGATCCCCGCGTTGGAGTGAGTGGGGGGAATTTCTCCCCAACGGAGAATTTTGAGGCGGGTAATCCCTGCCCCATGGGCAGCGGGGATGGGGATGGGGATCCCATTCCCGGCCCCGCCCCGCCCCACTTGCATCCCTAATTAGGCTATTTTGCCTCGAGATTTTGATCAGCCTCGAGATGAGCAACACTAAGATATTCCAGCTAAATATTAGGGTCTGCCTTGAGATCAGAACAAATCTCTTCTTCTCTTACTGGTTTGCTCGTGATGAGACCACCAAAGCTATCATTCCCCCCACTTTGAATGATGTTCCATTTTACCTTGTGATGTGGTTTCTTCATGCATTAATTCTCAATCTCTTTTTTGAATATGCCTTGGGATAAGCACACTAATTCATCTATATACTCATCTCAATTGTTTCTTTTGCCAATTCAAGGTCTTTACCAGATCATTTAAAATTTATTCCATTGCCTATCTCAATTCTAGAAGGATATACTTTTGTTATCTTACATGGAGGATGAACCTTAATTCCAAAGGTTAACTTCAACAAATTTGCTCTTACTGAACAGTCAGCCATTAATCCCACAACCAAAGATCAACTGGATGAAGCATTGGTAGACTAGGGTGATGATGATGATCAAGACTATCTGGTGGATGATTTTATAGATGATGATAATTTCTTGGAAGATGGTGAAGAACCAGTTGACTCTGTTTCCGTAGACCTGGTTGCCTTACAACTTAAGAAACCAATTGAAGTTCTTGATGTTAGTCTAATGGATCTAGATGGCACAAGTGACTCCCTCTGCTCTCAGGAATATAATTCCAATGAAGATTAGGCCATTACTACATCTCCAAATGTCACAGCTAGCTTACAGATCTGTCAAAGCAATAGAACCAAAAAACCTTCTACTAGATGGAATGAAGATGTAGGTTTCATTCCTCTTCCTCACAGATCAGTAAAGGAAAAAATTCCTGAATACCCCAGAGAAGGTATACTTCCTTTATTGCACTCTTCTCCTAATTCTTATGGTGTGAAATTCCTGGGTTCTCCAAAGCATAAATCTAAATGTTTTGAAAAAAATAAAAAAATCTAGAAATAGACAGTGTCTCTTCGGAGGCAAGACCTGAGAGGTCTACCACCCAAACACCTAACTCTTCTTTATGAAAATCATTTATTGGAACATCAGGGGCTTAGGCAGGCCTTCGAAATGCCACCTAGTTTAGAATTCCTGTTTTCGTAAAAGCTAACATAGTCTACTTACAGGAATCCAAACTTCAAGATATCCAAATTGATCTTTGTGGAAATCAATTGGTGGAAGATCTCTTGACTCTTTTGAGTTTATTCCTGACATTGGTTCTGCTGGAGGCATCATTATGTCTTTGGATAGTTCCAAAGTGATTGGATCCTTAATTCATTAAAGGATATTTTCCCTCACCCTAAACATCACAAATAGTGTCGATAACCTTTTTATGAACCTAATTCCCGGTCCATTAGAAATGATTTTTGGAATGAAATTCATCTTTTTTAAGGACTGAGCTCGACAATTTGGGCCCTTTGTGGAATCTTTCGCTGAATGACAAGAACAGAGGCTTCCCTAATTTTGGTGAATTCGCTTTGGTGCAAAATTTCCAAAATAAGCTTAATCTTTCTTATCCTCTTCTTTATGGTAGAGGGTTTACCTGGTCCAATGGTCAGTGAAATCCAATTTGGGCACGCTTAGATCGTTTCCTACTTTCTTAAGGTTGATTCTCTTTTTTTCCTAGATCAAACCAATCTGCTCTGCCTAGATTTTGTTCAGATCATGCTACCATATATCTCGATTTTGGCTCTCATTCTCAGAGACCTCAAATTTTTTTCTTGGAGAAATTCTGGTACTCAAATGAACACTTAAGTCCTCTCATTCAAGAATGTTGGTCTGAAACCAATCCGGATGGATGTGGTGCTTTTATCCTTTCTAAAAAAGACTCATTCTCTTAAAATCTCATCTCAAGAAATGGGCGTTTGAGAACTTCGGTTCCATTTCAGTTCACAAAAAAGCCTTGCTCTTGGAACTAAACTCTTTGGATTCAATTAGTGAGAGTAGAGTGCTTACAAATCCAAAGGCACAACGTGTCTCACAATTGTGCTTGGATTTATATACTCTCCTAAGAAAAGAAGAAACTTATTGGAGACAATGATCCAAAATTACTTGGCTCAAAAAAGGGGATTCTAATATAAAATTCTTCCACTCTATTGCTAATGGAAGGCACAACAAAATTCTAATTATTAGAATTCTGGATCGAGGGGAACCAAAACCTGGGCAAGATCTTCTCATATCAACTGGAGCTTCTTTTTGGTTCCGCTAGACCCTTTCGCTTCCTTCTAGACTGACAACATCTATTTAGTTTTAAAGAAAGAGTAGATCTTTCCAACTTGGACCTGCCCTTTTCTATAGAAGAAATCAAACAAGCAGTTTTTGATTTGGGTGCTTATAAAACTCTAGGGCCAGATGGCTTTCCTATTTTTTTTCTTCTAAAAACATTGGGACTTGGTGAAAGATTTCTTGATCTCCCTTTGCAATGATTTCTTTGAGGGTAGGGCTAATGTTGAATGCATCAATTGGATTCACATTGCCCTGATTGCTAAAAACAGGTCACCTAAAAAAGTATTTGATTTTCACACTATCAGCCTGCTAAAATCTTCCTGCAAAATTATTTCTAAAGTGCTCGCTAATATACTGGGGAAGGTGACAAGTTATTTGGTCGATGATTCCCAATCGGCTTTCATTAAAGGAAAATGCATTGCAGACAACATTATTGTTGCTCAAGAATTAATTTTTCATCTAAAAAAGTAAAAGCTTTAGGTTACTCCTTTAAAGTTAACTTTGAAAAAGCCTTTGATTCATTAGATTGGGAGTTCCTCTTAGAAATTCTTGCAGCTAGAGGATTTAGCCCTCATTCCGTCTCTTGGATTTTTAAGATCCTTAGCACTTCCAAAGCTCGAGTTTTAGTGAATGTGGAATGACATGGTTCACTACACCAAATTAAGGCTTTTGCGGCGCTTATTTCGCGGTGTTTATAAAAAACGCCACCAAAATATTGCTTTTCCGGCATTTATTTTAAATAAACGCCATCATGTTTTTCCCGGGATGTAAATGATTATTCTGTAAAAATATATTTACCTTAGCGGCATTTTATTTTATTAAGCGCCGGGAAATTGAAGACGTTTTTTTAAAGCAACGCCGGCAAATTAATTCGCGAAATTGGCGGATTTATTAAAATAAAATTTATTTTAATTAGTGGCGTTTATTTGATTAGGCGCCGGTAAGTTCGTTTATTTAGCGGCATTTTATAAATAAACGCCGCTCAATAATTTACTAGCTTGAAGAAATAAAATAGAGCAATATATGTACATATTTTATTTGGCGGCATTTATATAATAAGCGCTGGTAAGTGTGTCTGATTTGCAGGCAATGTTAGAACTAAACGCCATGAAAATAATTGGCGGGATCGGCCTTAAATTATTTCGCGAAAGTAAATTTTATTTGGCAGCGTTTAAATTATATAACGCCAGTAATATTTTTATTTTGGCGGCGTGTATTTATGAAATGCCGGGAATTACTTTATGTAAACTTATACCTGTGCATTAGATTGTCTTCTTTTGCTTTCTCTTCCTGCGTTAAGTTTCTCCTTTCTCTTCGAAAAGATCTCCACTCATACTCCCAACTACCGGCTTCATCACCGCCGCTGCGGCCGCCGTCGCTTCGTCCTCCTCCGAGATTGGCCTCACACGCTCCAGACCGCCACACATAATACAACTTGCCACCGTTCTCCCTGCTGAATACACACCAAAAGACAAATCCAAACCCTAAATCACTCAGTCCAACTCAAAAATCCAGATCAAACCAAACAAAATCATCACTTTTCCACAACAAAGAAAGGAAAAACCCTAAAAGCTCACCGATTTCGACTAGTTGTTGAAGAAGAGGCATCTGTGAGATAGATCCAAGTTCACCAAAACCAAAGAAACTCACCGGGAATTAGGTAGGTGATCATTTCTCCCTTTTAGGTTGTTTGATTATGAATTTCATGTTGTAGTGTTGTTGATTTAGTTTTTTGGTGTTTTCTTGTTTTTGGTTTTGGTGGTTGATTGGGGTTTTGTTTGGGAAGAATTGAGGGTTTTTCTCAGGGTTTCTGATTAGGGGTTTCATTTGGATAAATCAGTTGCCAATCTCTACTCCTCCATCAAGGTAACCTCTTGTTGTTCTTATTGCTCTCAATGTTGTTCCTGGATGGAGATCACTAGACTTTTCTTGTGTGCCAAACCAATGGTCATCGGGCTTTTGCAATGGCCACTTTTTTTCTGGACAGATCGAGCCGTTGATTATACGACATTCAACCAAAGGCGGTCCATACGTTGATTCATTGCCTGATTCTGCTTTGCAGAGCTATTGATCATTATGAATAGAGATGTTTTGGATAGAAAACTCTTGAGCATCGCCAAAATGAGAGAGTGACAAGCAAGGGCTTCTACAACCATGTTTCATGTTAAAATGAAAAAGAATGAGTAAAAAAGATTGGTTCATGTTCTTGTAACCTCACGTTTCTCTCGATCCGTAGTAGAAACCCTAGACAGACATAACCAAAAATGTTTCCAGTATCCTATAACGTGAGTGTTTAACCAAGGTCGTGATAATGTCTCAAAAGAAATTTATGAACCTCGGGGCTTCAAAAAGCATGCGATCAAGATTGCAAAACCATACTCAATAAAGTAAGTTCATAGCTTGTTGAAAAGATTGAAATCCCTTCAACAACCTTGCAATCATAGCATTGTCCTAACAAAGATCAGAATAAAAAACATAAGCTTCAGGCTATAAACATAAATGCTTATGTTAACTTACAGTTCATTAGTCTATTACCTTCCAAATTTTAATAAATAATTTAATAGAAGCTACGTGGAGCCGAAAGTAGTTTACTCTAGCTCACCCTTAAGAGATAAGATTGTATTCTTCTTTAGCAACTTATATTTACTATACGACGGGGCGGGACCCTGTCCCCAATTCTCAATAGAAGAAACACGGCAGTGCATCAAGTTAATAGTAATAATTATTATACTGACCTCCATAGATTGGTCTATGGTCCCCTGCTTCTCATAGAAAATACAAAGTGCCTCTTCATTTTGAAAAGCATCTGCAGCTTTAAGGATGTCCTGAACTAGAAAAACTCGAACTCTTCGACCTTTCTCGACAAGATAAAATTGAAAAGATCTTCACTAGCGAGAACCACGTAACGTATGTTAAAAAGATTTTCATCCTTGGATATTTGGAGAATCAGATATCATTCTCCGACTCGAAGATCGCCGTAGATTGCTGCTATCTAGATCAAGTTCTCATCACATATCAGTATTAGTCACAAGCTTAGAAAATAGTCAGCCTTAATTAAATTTGGGATGGAATCTTCGCAAGTGAAGATGCAAAAAGAATTAAACCAAGTCATCTCGTGAACAATCAAGTAGATATTAGGTAACGGGTAGCAAAGATAAAGATTTCACTTAGCGATCAAGCTCAAGCATTAGATTCCATAGTACTCCTATCCACTCGAATCTTTTACTGAGATATTGACCAAGTATAGCATGGGTTTTTTTTATTATCTTTATTATCAAAACAACAACTATGTATTTGTCATATCATAGCTTTGAAGAATACACTTAAAAACTAGTATTTCATCCTCTTAATGGTGCTCCACTAGCACTTTTTGCCATTAAAAATACTTAAAATGACAAGATAATGTAACCCAAGATAAATGTGGGTTGAAACCCAGAGGAAGAGATAATAGAATCATAAATAATAGTGAATCAAACTTGGGTACATTCTTAAACTTGCCATCGGCCAAAGCCCAAATACAAAGGCATTAGGAAGATACCATGTTGCATACATCACGGTTTCATTAAGACCTTGTTTGGTTACAACTCCGTGGGATGATGTCACCCTCTTACCTCAAGTTAATAAATATACTAATTTTAAAACCGATTATGCATGTTGCTCACTCCCTGCTTAGCGTGTGGCTTTGCCGGAGATTCGGCTTGGTGATTCCTTTTCTACTTCTGGGAATATTGAGCATGAGCTTCTGCCAAAACAGTAGCTTGAATCATTGGTTTGATAGATTAGGGTATCAATAGTTGAGGCTTTTTTTTAATATGTGAATTCTTGTGTTTTTTGTGTGTGAGTTTTAATTTTCAGCTCATTGTGTATCTCTTACCAAATACATGTTAGATTAATTATATGGTTAAAATGCACATTCACACCTTTATTTAGGCATGCTATATTATTATTTATATTTTATTATAATGTATTAACCGGCTTGATGATTTTTTTTCTCCAAAAAGGAAAAAAATTGCAAGTTGCTAGCACGTGTTTATTTAACATGGAGTAAATCACTCACATAGGTAAATTATATAAAAAAAAATTGCAATAGTTGAACGAATCTTTGGGCTTGTAATTGAATAATACTATTCATGTTTAGATGCATTTTTCATCTTGGGTAGCAAAAAAATAAAAAATCATTGAGGGCTAAAAACTCTCCAATATTATTAGTATAGAGAGTGACAACGGATAGGCCAAAACATTTTACAATAAGGGACCTAGAAAATTGAAACACAAATAAAATGTCAGACTTTTTCTTAAGTGGATAAAACCAAATATAGTGAGTAAATTGATTCACAAAAATGGCTTAGTAGTTATACCAAGTACAAGAAAGAATGGGAGAGGTCCACACTTCATAAAATATTAAGTCAAGGGGAAAACAAGAAGTAAGAGTGGAATCATAAAATGGTAGTTTATGGCTTTAATTACATTGATAAGAAATGCAATGAAATTGACTTAGATTATTGGATGAAAAACTCACAAATTTAGACTTTAGTAGATGAATTAGAACATCACTAGATGGATGACCTAAAAAGGTGATGCAATAAAGATAAAGACTCAGAAGATGCAATAAATGTCAACAGTGATGCCAATACATTCGAAGAGGACCAAGTGTAAATATGGGTGTAAATGCCAGAAGTTTAGGTCATCCAAAAATGAAATAAATTGCAAGTTGTTAGCACGTGTTTATTTAAATTATAAAAAAATTGCAATAGTTGAACGAATCTTTGGCCTTGTAATTGAATAATATTGTTCATGTTTAGATGCATTTTTTAATTTTGTTTTTAAATGCATTAACAAGATATTCATATAATGACTTGGATTAAAAAATGCTAAAGTTAGGGATATTTATTTTCCTTGGTGAGTTCTCCATTGTTGTTTTCCGACAGTGATATTTATTTATGTAAGAATAAACCTTTGGAAATGCAATAAGAATTTTAGATTCATATGTAAATATGTCTTGATTAATGTGTAAAGGTGAACTATGCTTTAATTTAGAAGAAATAAAATAATTTTGTACTATATCAAGCAGAAATGGATAAGAGTTGGATGCGTAAGTTACGATTGAGTCAAGAATACGAAGATGGAGTTGAACAATTCTCAATTTTGCATTTGCCAACTCTAGTGAAGATGATAGGATCATTTGCCCTTGTGTAAAATGTGTGAATATTCATTGGCAAACACGTGAAACAGTGCTTGAACATTTAGTATGTGATGGCATTCGAGAAGGTTTCACATGTTGGTTTTTCCATGGAGAGCATGTACCGTTACCTACCCCTAAGATGACAAACACATTTACAGCTCCATCAAGCTCTAATTCTCACATCCAAACTTCTCAAATAAGACCAAATAACATGGAAGAATTATTGCGGGATGCTTTCAACATACATCAAGTTGATAACGAGGGTCTACCATCTACTATAGATGAATTCAATGTTGAGGTGAATGATGGAGGTGAAGCCCTTAGAGAAATTGATGAACAACCTTCTAAAGAAGCGGCAAAGTTTTACAAGTTGCTTGAAGATATGAATGACAAACTTTACGAGGGATCGCAACATTCTAGATTGTACTTTTGCATTCGACTTTTCCATCTGAAGTGCATATGCGGGATGACTACGAAAGGCCTTGGCCACTTGATTGAATTTTTAAAAGAATTTTTTCCGACAGCGGCTATTCCTGAAAGTAGTCGTGAATCAAAGAAAGTCATTAAGGATTTGGGTCTTGGGTATGAAAAGATTCATAGTTGTCCAAATGACTACATGCTATATTGGGAGCATAATGAAGGTCAGCAATCTTGTCCTGTTTGTGGTCATTCTCGCTGGGTGTCCACTGATTCTGATCAACATTTGAATGATGACAAAGAAGTGGTTCACAAGCGACCTGCGAAGGTTTTACGGTATTTTCCTTTAATACCACGACTGCAGAGAATTTTCATGTCAACTAAGACTTCTGCTGATATGATCTAGCATGCTAATGGTCGGACCAATGATGGACAGTTAAGACACCCTACTGATGCTGAGGCATGGAAATCATTTGATGCAAGATATCTCGATTTCGCTTCTGATCCTAGAAATGTTAGACTTGGTCTTTCTTCTGATGGGTTTAACCCATTCAAATTATTAAGTACTTCTTACAACACTTGGCCAGTGGTGTTGATTCCCTATAACTTGCCACCATGGATTGGGATGAAACAAACATCTTTCCTTTGGTCAATGATTATTACTGGAGACAAAGGTCCTGGAAACGATATTGACATCTACTTGCAACCTCTTATTAATGAGTTAAAGCAATTATGGGTTGGTGTAGAGACGTACGATGCATCTGTAAGGAGAAATTTCAATATGCGGGATGCTTTGTTATGGACTGTTAATGATTTCCCTGCTTACGTAAATTTATCAAGTTGGAGCACTAAAGGAAAATATGCTTGTCCTTGTTGTGCTGCGGATACTTCTTCACAATGGTTAACTAATGGTCAGAAGTTTTGTTATATGGCACATCGGAGGTGGCTAGAACATAATCATCCATATGGATCTCGTAAGCATCTATTTGATGGTAATATAGAGTTACGTGGAGCTCCTTCCCGCTTACTACCTGAACTCGATATTTTTATTAATGTTGAAAGAATTGCAATTTCCTTATGGGAAGCAAGTCAAAAACAAAGTGAAAAAAGTGAACACTAATAAGGAAACCAAGAAAAGACCACGGCAAGTTTCCAATATTGACTCTAGATATCCCGATGATGACAAAGTACAGGAAGAGGAACCAAATGAAGCAGCTTTATGGAAGAAGAGAAGCATTTTTCTTTGATTTACCATATAGCAGAGACAACCCATCGCGCCATAACTTGGATGTGATGCACATTGAGAAAAAATGTTTGTGAAAAATATTCTTGGGACAATTCTTAATGTTGATGGGAAATCAAAAGATAATTTTAAATGCAGACTTGATTTGGTTGACATGGGAAATCGTCGAGAGCTTCATCCTCACAGATCTCTCCCAATGGCAAAAACAAGATTATCTCCCCACTTCTTTTCTCACATGACCAAGAAAGAAAAAGACCTATTTTGTCAGAGTCTTGAAGACTATAAAGAGTCCAGATGCTTACCTCAAATATATCAAAATGTGTATCGGAAGGAGCAAAAACTTCAGTCTTTAAAATCGCATGATTATCACATTATTATCGCGTGATTTGCTTCCAATTGCTTTGAGGTCATCCATGTCAAAGCAAGTGACTCATGCCATTTCAGAGCTTTGTAACATATTCAAAATTATTTGTGGTAAAGTTCTTAAGGGTGGAAGATCTTGGACAACCTTCAACATCGAAAGCGAATAGCTACGTGCCACTTAGAAAAAGATATTCCCACCTTCATTCTTCACTGTAATGGTGCACTTGGTTGTTCATCTACCATTGGAGGTCAAAATCGGTGGACCTGTGTACTACCGATGGATGTATCCAATCGAGAGGTATTATTTCGCTAAACATCAATTTATTATAATGTCTTCTTAGTCAAACTTCCATAGGTTAACAATTGCAACAATTCTATTGTAGGTTTTTGCTCAAATTAAAATCTTATGTGTGGAATAAATGATATCCTGAAGGATCTATTGCTCAAGGATTTTTAGCAGAGGAATGTGTAACTTTTTGTTCTAGATATTTGGTTGATGTGGAAACAATATTTGATAGACCTGGGAGAAATTTAAATCAAATGCATCATGTTGCAAACTCATATTTATTTGACAGTGGTGGAGAACCAATAGGGAAAGTTGAAGTAGCAATGTTGGATGATAGATCATGGGTACAGGCACATCGTTATGTGTTATTTCACTACGAAGCTATTGAATCACTTCAAATGTATGTTAAACACTTCACATTTCTTGTTTGGTGTGGTAGAAGTTTTTAACATTTTTTATAATTACTTGTAGTGATTATAGAAATATCCTAAAAGATCAAACAAGAGGTCGACGTTCAAATGCTCAAGATGTCGATAGGAAATTTACCGAAACTTTTCATGAATGGTTGGGAGAAACGGTAAGCAACAAGAAAATCTTATAACTTGAAAAATTCTCTATTAGTATTTTTATAATTATATTCATGTAACTTGTATAGGTTTCTCATGGGAAAAATGTGTTAGAAGAAATTAAATTTCTTGCGCGAGGTCCAAATAGGATTGTTAAGAGATATAAAGGACTCGTCATTAATGGCTTTCGATTCCATACTAAATCTCGAGAAAGATTTAGGCGAACGCAAAATTCTGGATGTCATGTTACTTCTTCAACTATGAGTTATGCCAGTGCTAGGGATGTTAATCCATTGGAAGGAAATGTTGACTACTATGGCGTGCTAAATGATATAATTGAGTTAGACTACTTCAACAAGTTTACAGGTTGTGTTATTTCGCTGTGATTGGGCTGATGAATAATAGTAAGAGCCTCAAGAAAGATAGTTATGGATTTACAATGGTAAATTTCTCTCGCATAACTCACACTCGGCAAACATATCCTCGATGAGCCTTATGTGTCTCATCACAAGTGAAGCAAGTTTTTATTCTCAAGATCCTAAAGAACCCGGTTGGTTTGTTGTGATACGTAATCAACCAAGAGAAGTGTAGTGTTACATGGGTGATGAAATAACGATGATGCACCTCGGATCGGATGTTTCCTCCTCTCAAGGAGTATCTCCAATGATAATGATGATGTTCAATGGGCACGCAGTAGATGTCGACGAGGACATTTTACTGAGTTTTTGACACTTAGCAATGTCTCTATACCAATTGTAATGACTTTAATCGATCTTTAAGGTAAGCCATATCTTGTTAGTAATGTCTTCATTGACAATCGAGTTTCATCACGTAATGTTCTCCTTAAAATATTACGCAAGTGTTGTTTTCATGTTATATTTTCCAAGGGTTGCATTCTTATAAATGGGAAAATTGTGTAGTATATATAATAGCATTAGTTTACTTTCTAGTGTACAACAATCTTGGTAATAAATATTTATGTATATATATATATTGAAATATGATTATTTTAGATATACACTAATGCTAGAAATTGGTTGTCATCCCGATTTACTCGGTTCTCAAATTCTGGTGTGACATGGCAGTGGTTTTCATACTTGTGTTGGTTTTGGTGGGGAACGACAAACTCGCAATTGGTATATGGATCATGTTATCGAGGTATATAGTTGCCATAATTTTCACTTTCTTGTTTATATTATGATATGGTAATTTGACGTTGAATTCATATTGTTCTAATTGTTGTTGGTTTATAGAAATTTTTTATAATGTGTATTGATTGCCATTTCTTGGATTAAATTATGCCTATTTTACATGGTACGAGTAATTATCTTAGCTAGTCTAGCTAATGTAGCATTTAGGGTGTATAATAATTATGTAATTTTTAATCAGTAATGATTTCAATGGACTTCCATAGCTTTATTTTACTTTTGCCATTAATTGATCTTTTCATGAAAATAAACTCGAGAAAAGAATTTTTACTCGCCATAGCTTTATTTTTACTCGCCATTAATTGATCTTTTTCAAATGGACTTCCATAGCTTTTATTATACCTCATAAGTTGAATCTTGCTTATTTGGTTAAAATTGTATGTGGTAAGGAACATGACCTTCAACAACACGCTAGTTGTTTTGACTAGGATCAATAAGACCACGTAATCCTTTTTCTCCACTCCATTGTAATCTTCACTCTGGTAAAGCATTCTTACTGTGTTCATGTTTTATAAATAAGTTTTTTTAATTATTTGTTGGTTTGTTTTTCCTCCTTGCTCGCTTTTCCTTCTCGAAGGTGCGTTTTTGTCGATTACTACTCAAACCCTGGAGCACTATCTATTCAAAAAGTTGAGAAAGTACCTCCAATTCAAGATCGAGGTTTTCACCACTAAACCCCTAAGTTTTCTTGCAATTCTTCTACTAGTAAGTATAAATTAGAGAATTCATAATTGTCGTGGATATCTTCAAGAAATCAATCCATACATTTTTTTTGAACATTTTCCAAGAGAAAAAACTATGATCAAATTAAAAATCTGTTAATTTAGAGTATATAATAGATTTAGATCCTTCTCTGAAAATGCACACTAAAAAATACAAGGTTATATATGAAATTTAAACTTTTCGATTATGTGAGTTGGAAACTGTTGTTTATGTTCTCCTTTTTCATCAAATTGACCAACTATTTTATCACGAAACTAATTTAATTGTCAAAATGACCAACTGATGAGATCCTTGTTAACAAAATTCAACTAAATAAAAACTCAACAAAACATAATAATAATAATCTCATCAATGATATCTCTTGGTTTCTTGTCAGCTTCAGGGTATTGTTCATAGTTTTTTCTTCCCTGTTTTATTATAACTTAATTTTGTTTTCTTGATTGCATGACTATTAAGATGCAATTGCAAAATAGAATGCATTGATGTTTGAGAGGTATGAAAAACTTAAAATTATTCCAACAACATGCTATGAGGTATGAAAAACTTAGAATTATTCCAACAACATGCCATGATCTCTTATATGTTAACTGATACCTGCAATTAGGACTTGAAACAGACATTTCATTCAAGACTATCACAAAAATTAAATGAATTTTTAGACTTCGTGACAAAACCTGAGTTGTAATCGTGCACATTTATTTCTTGCACTAAGTTTTGTTCATGGATCAAATTATTCAAAATAATTGTATCAAAAAGTCAACAATAATTTATATCTCATCAAGAATCAAATTTCACACAACACAATAATCCGTATAAAAGCGAACAAAGTGATGATATCTGAATTTTGTACAAGTGTTTCGAAATAAAACAGATGAATTACTGAGCGATAGATGTAACTCTAACCGAGTGATCCGCAGATCAGTGAGGACACATCGAAGAGTCTCAAAGCAATCAACAGCATTGTTATGGCAAAGCTGCGTCGGGTAGTGTTCTTAGCGTACCATATGACCTTTGAATCCTGATCGGTGATTAAGACGGAGATTAGAACCGTGAACTCAATAATGAGTACATGTATAGAAATATCGAAGATGTTCACCTGTAAATAGGGGACCCGACCAAACCCAGATATGACTAATAATCTCCGCCACCCAAATCTAATCCTACCTCATGTTTGCAGCACTTTTTGTGCTTTCCGGATAACAAAAACCTATTGGTTTAAAGGGTTAGTTCTATTTTTAACAAAGATGATATGGTCAGAGCTATATTATCCAATTGTTTCAATATGAAGTCGGGGTGATCTTTCTCATTTACTCTTTTACCGCTTAGAGTTTCTCAGCTTATTTATGGTATGGTTGTCAAGGATACCAATGCTTGAACCTTAAAAAAAAATGAAGTATTTGATACCATAACAGCAAAGTAGGTAGATATTACCTACTACAGTCTCTGACCAAAGAATTTGACCTTGGTTATGCAAGCTCCATTCAAATATCTCGTAGACATTTGCCTCACTGGTAAGAATTTCTAGAGATATAAATATATGTATATATATATATGACTTGGAAATTGGAGCAACAAAGTAGTATTTAATTTATCATCATCGTTGATGATTTTACAGTGTCCATGATATATCATTGAATGATCATTAATTAATTCAAAGGAAGGAGGTAGTACTATTGATGTAGAAAATTGCAGCCACATGGTCTATGCCTGCAAAATTTATTGTTTGTTGGAGATGATAATTAATTTCATTCTTGCTTTCTCTCTTAGGGTTGAAAGAAGATCAATATTCAAAGGTAATCCCCATCGTGGTTCACTCACTGACCGCAACCAAATGCAAGTATTTTAATACCTCGAGAATTTTAAGATAATTATTACAGTTCTTTGTGTTCTGATCCTCGTTAATTAAATTATCCAAGAACAAAGGTTGTAGCTTTTACCACCTCAAATTAAGAGAATTTCAATCTTCAGATTGAAGAGCAATTTGTTGATCAAAGCAATTGAAGTTCGTGAATGTTCTTTCAATCTTATAACATGATCGCCTTTTAATATAGATGCAAATAGCTAACAAATCATTTGAGATGCAAACCTATATTAAATCATTTGAGATGCAAACCTATATCAAATTATAGGACAGTAGTACAAAACAACGAATTGATATTAGGGAAGCGTATGCTTTTTATTGATTGAAATATATTATTATTTCAAGGATTAAACCCGAAATGCTCGAACTATTAATGGAACTACAAATTCTTTTTAGAAAAATTTATTATAATGCATGATCTTAATTTGAAACATACTAAATCGAATATGCAATTTGTTTACACTCCAAAGATCAAATAAAAATTGAATTTCCATAAACAAGTCTTCGGGATTAAGTCTTAAAACAAAGTTGAAATTATGATCGATCCATCACAAACTAGAAACCATGACCACGCAAACATTAAAAACTAGAACCATGACCACGCAAACATTAAATCTAGAAATCCCTCTCTATATTCTTTTCTTAATATATTAACTTATTTTGAACTTTTTAACATGTTTTTGTTTATATGATGTAGATAAGGGAAAAATGCCAAAATTAAAATTGAAGTGTATGAAAATTGTTGTGTCTCAATTTCCGCTAAGGCAAATAGTGCTCCAAATAAACGCTACCGGGGTAACACTCGTGTGTGTGCTAGAATGAGCAACACCTTGCAACTCCAATCCATCACCCCTCTGGTTCTAACAGATCCGCCCTAACACTCCATGTTGCTCCTCTCACTGCTCATTTCCATCATCTTCACCGATTCAAATCATAATGAACAAGAGGCGTATCAAAACAATAGTACCAAATTAGAGAAATCGTTCTCACAGCTTAATCGTTAAGCAAAAATTTAAATGCGAGTGTTAATTACTATCTTTCAATTTTAATCATAGTTTATTATATTATTATTAATGTCTTACTCCAATCCATATATAGTAAATTATTGTAGTTGATAGAAATAGACAAAAGAAAAGAGGCCGAATCCACTTTGAAGGAGTTGTCATTACCACGAAAAAGAGAGGATCGTGGTGAGTGCAAATCATTTGGGACAACCAATTGGGCCCTAAGCACAATTATTAGCGGGATTTCTCGAGCATGCTTGTTCGAATCAGTCAACAAATCGCCTCCATTATGAGAGCTGGCATAAAGTTCCCACATTGAAGGATGAATTGTTCAAATTTATCGAGGTAATGCAAATGTCAGTTTCTATAAATATATAAACATCAAGTTAGATTAATAAACTAAAATTGTTTATAATGTCTTCATATAGTTACGATT
>NC_052474.1:7703860-7750583 GCF_009730915.1 Dioscorea cayenensis subsp. rotundata
TGGAAGTTGGCTGCACATGTCCAAATTTTTGTAGAAATCTCTGAATGTTAGGGTTTCAATCTTCCTGTAAGATTATTTGGTATTTGTAACAGTGCTGAAATTGTTGTTTATATATATGATAACACCTATTTTATGCGTTAGTTTGACAATAGCAATTGTTGATTATCATGTTCTTTTGGAATCAGCGCTGGTCATTTTGAGACATAGCTTTGTGTGTAGTAAGAATTCTAAATGGCTGGTTAACATTCTGATTGAATTAGTTAAAACAAGATGTGACCAAAGTTATCTTTTTTGAATAGATAATTCAATAAAGAATGTTGGATGTTTGTATGTATGAATATTTATGTGAATATTAGCTGGCCCAAAGGAAAGTTGATATTTGGCAAAATTATAGACACATCTGTGGTGATAAATATGAGGCAATTATAAAGGATAGTTTATTATTGGACATAAATTATTGACTATATTTGACCACAACAACAAGATCACCATTCACAATTAATATTACTGTCCAAAGACTTGATATTAATGTTGTGCTAGGTATCTTGTGATGGGGTTTGCCATTATTTGAATTTGTTTGCTTACTATTTTACTATTAGAAATTGATGTGAGCATGATAGTGGTTATTTGTTGTGTAGTTTTCTATCAGTCTGCTTTCATAATATGCTGCTATTATTAATAGTGATTCCCGTCCTAATGAGGGCAAACTTCGATGATTGGAGAAAATGTTCTTCTTATTGTTTCTGGGATGCATGGATCTAGACCTTGCACTTCCCGGACTGAGCAACTTGTCTCTTACGGATGGAAAAGCCCTCTTGGGAAGAAAAGAGAAACTGAGATAGGATCGTTCAAATCGCATACAAGTTCAATCGATCATTAAAGGCGTGACATGCTACGGGTCATTTAGAGGTGCGGTATCTGAAGGGATAACTAATGCTAAGGATTTCCTAATCAAAATTAAGAAACGTTTTGCAAAAAACGATAAGGCAGAAACAAGCACGCTTTTGCAAAGCTTGATTTTTATGAAGTATAAAGGTAAAAGAAATATAAGGGAATATATTTTGGAAATGTCTCATCTTGCTTCAAAACTTAAGGCATTAAAAGTTGAGCTTTCAGATGATTTGTCTACATAGATCACGTATTGATCTCTACTCGGCTGCTTTAACCAATTCTATGAGGTCAATTATAACTGCCAAAAGGAGAAATGGACTCTTAATGAGCTCATTTCATATTGTGTGTAAGAAGAAGAGAGATAGAATAGAAAAAGTCCATTTGAAAAGCACCTTGAAGTATAAAGTAAAAAGAGAAAGAATAATGAAGCTGTTAAAGGCCCATCTTCCAAGAAATAATAACAAGATAAAGAGAATTGTTTCTTTTGTGGAAAACCTGGACATGTGAAGAAGGATTATACCAAATATTATGCATGGTGTGCAAAGAAAGGTCATCTTTTTCTTTGGTCTGTTCTGAGGTAAATTTAAGTTCAGTACCAAGGAACACATGGTGGTTAGATTCTACTTCAACCACTCATATTAGTGTTTCCATGCAAGGTTGCTTGAACTTCCTAATGCCAAATGATGCTGAAAGACACATCTATGTAGGCCATGGCAAATTGATAGAACTAGAGGCAATAAGGCATTTTAGATTGTTATTATGTATGGGTTATTATTTGGATTTACAATACACTTTTATTGTACCATCTTTTAGATGGAATTTGGTTTCAATTTCTTTGTTGGATAAATTTGGTTACACTTGTTCATTTGGAAACACTTTATTTCGTCTGTCTTTAAATTCAAATGTCATTAGAACTAGTTTTCTTAATGCTTATGACAATTTATATATGCTCGATATAGTTGAATCATATATTGAATCCTTCCATACAGAATCTCATGGCATTAAGCACAAAATTAATAAGAGAATTTAGCTATTTTGTGGCACAGGTGCTTAGGTCACATCTCTAGATATAGAGTTGAACGACTAGTGTCTGATAGAATTTTAAATTCTCTTGATTTTACAGACTTTGATATTTGTATTGAATGCATCAAGGGAAAATAGACCAAAACAAAGAAATCAGGTGCCTATAGAGCAACGAATGTCTTAGAATTGATTCATAAAGATATCTGTAGGTCATTCCCTACAGCTTCTTGGAATGGTCAATAGTATTTTATATCATTCATAGACGATTATTCAAGATATGGGTACCTGTATTTGATTCATAAAAAAATCACAATCTTTGGATGTGTTTAAAAAATTTAAGGTTGAAGTTGAGAATCAACTCAACAAAACAATTAAAACTGTCAGATCTAACCCAGGTGGGGAATACTATGGTAGATATGACAATTCAGGTGAACAACGTCCAGGACCATTTGCTCGATTCCTTGAGGAATGTGGTATAGTCCCATAGTACACCATGCCAGGTTCACATAGTATAAATGGTGTAGCTAAAAGATGAAATACGACTCTAATGGATATGGTGAGGCCTATTATTAGTCATTCTAACTTACCAGAATCTCTCTGGAGAGAAGCACTCAAAACAACAGCTTATTTTCTGAATAGAGTGCCAACTAAAGCAGCTACAAAAACACCTAATGAGCTTTGGACAAGTCGAAAGCCTAGTCTAAAGCATTTCCATATCTGGGGATGCCCAGCTGAGGCTAGGCCTTATCAGCCGAATGAAAGAAAACTGGACTCTAAAATAGTAAGCAGCTACTTTATTAGCTATGCAGAGAGATCTAGGGGGTACAAATTTTATGATCCCATACTTAAGACAATTTTTGAAACGGGAACTGCAACTTTTTTTGAGAATATTGAGTTTGGGGAGAGAAATAAGGTTAGAAACATAATCTTTGAGGAGATGGAATTAGTTTCAATTCCTACTATAGCTATTAATAATGTGCAAGTTTCCATACCTGTCATTGGTTAAGAAGCTTATTTGGATCCTTAACCAGACTATGGTGAACAACTTCCTATTCATAATGAGGTAAGTGTTACTCGGGAACAAACTCAACAACCTCAAGAACTAATACCATTAAAGCGATCTACAAGAGAAACGAAAAGTGCTATTTCGGATGATTTTGTTAGAACATGAGGAAAACAATGGAATGATGAAGGATGATCCAGTTTAGTTTTATTAGATTGTGAAAAGTTCTAATTCTCAAAAGTGGATTGAAGCCATGAATGAGGCGTATAAATCTATGCAAGACAATAAAGTTTGGGAACTTGTCCCATTACCAGAAGGTGTTAAACCCATTGGTTGTAAATAAATATTTAAAACCAAGCAGGATTCTAAAGGTAATGTGGAAAGATATAAAGCTCGTCTTGTAGCTAAGGGCTTTACCCAGAAGGAAGGGATTGATTTTAAAGAGACTTTCTCTCTAGTTTCTATAAAAGATTCTTTTAGAATAATCATAGTTCTTGTTATGCATTTTGACCTTGAGCTTCATCAAATGGATGTCAAAACTGTGTTTCTCAATAGTGACATTAATGAAACAATTTATATGGTGCAACCAGAAGAAACTTTGTATTAGGTGACCCCAAAGAACATGGTTTGCAAATTGACAAAATCCATTTATGGGCTCAAGCAAGCTTCCCTTCAGTGGTTTTATAAGTTTCATCAAGTCATTGTCTCATTTGGTTTTGAGATAAATGTGGTAGATGATTGTATATCATAAGTTCAGCAGGAGCAAATATATGTTTTTGGTTTTGTATGTTGATGACATATTGCTTGCCACAAATGATAAAGGAATGTTATATGACACCAAAAATTTACTATCAAAGAATTTTGAGATGAAAGACCTTGGTGATCGCCTCATTTGTATTAGGAATCCAAATATATCGAGATTGCTCTCAGGGTATTCTTGGATTGTCACAAAGGGGCTACATTGATAAAGTGCTCAAAAGATTTTGGCATGCGATTGTAACTCGTGTGATACCCCCGATAGCTAAAAAGAGACAAATTTACCTCACCAACGCCCCAAAGAACAATCTTGAAAGTTATGAAATGCAAAATTCCCTATGCATCAGTAGATGAGGAGTCTAATGTATACTCAAGTATGTACACATCCGGATATTGCATACATTGTTGGGATGTTAGGTAGATATTTAAGTAACCTCGATATGGATAACTGGAAAGCAGTCAAACGAATTATAAGGTATTTGCAAAGAACCAAAGATTATATGCTCACATATAAGAGATAGGATCATTTGGAGATCATAGGATATTCCGACTCTGACTATGCTGGATGCCAAGACAATAGGAGATCCACATCAGAATGCTATTTATTTGCTTGTCGTGGAGAGCTATATCATGGAAAGCGTCAAAAGCGAAACAATCGTAGCTTCTTCTCCACTATAGCAACCTCATTTAGCAGCATGCCACGAGGCATGTAATCATGGAAATATGGCTTTCGAAAATTTTGTTATTGCGGGGCTGCACGCGGAGAGAGTGTCAAAGACCACTCAAAATATATTGTGATGATAAAGCGGCGAATGTTATTTTCGATCACATGAGAGTCCGTGAAGGCGAGTGCAGCATATCAGACATTAAATTCTTGGTTGTGAAAGAAAGAGTGCGAAATGGACAAATATCTATAGAGCACATTGGAACAAACTCCATGATAGCAGATCCGCTTACAAATGGATTACCACCCAAAGTCTTTCATGAGCATGTTGCTCACATGGTTGTTGATTTACGTAAGGATATCTTATTATAGTGGGAGTTTGTATTGTCTTATATCTTGCTATTTTATATTTGTCTTAGACTATGTTTATGTGCTTAACATTTTTCTAATCAGAAATTAAGAAATTTAGCATTTTTCACTCTATTAATCTATGTTAAAGCATTGATCTCACTAAAGTAAAGTAGGACCAATTGGAAGTAGACATGTACAGATCGAATTTCATGTAATTTCCATGCTGCACACCCATAATTGATCTATGTCATTTAGTTATTTTGGTATATGTGACCATTGATAGATCTAGTTGTGCTAAATGCAACGAAAGAAGCTTTGATCCAATATCAATATCGCTAATGGACGAGATTGTCAAAATATACTCCAAGTTTAAAAAATAGCAAATCAAGGAGCTCAAAAAATTTAGCACATTTAAATTTATATATGTGCCCCAGTGGGAGATTGTTAGAAAATTTCAATTTAATAGGGTCACACATGTAAATTAGATGTGTGTTTGCTATTTTTATTTAGGCCCAATTAAAGTGATCTAATTAAGATTTTTAATTGGTTTAGGAGTATGATTATTATGGGATTTATGTGTAGAGACTAGATATAATTTTCAATTTGATGAAGGCCAAATTGAATAAAGTGCAATTAAAAGAATACTAAAAGGGTCGTGGTCCCCAATTCATACCCAGAGAGTTTTCTCCATCCCCATCAGAAAGAGCGAGAGTCTTCTGGACTGGAAAAGTGTAGAGAATTGGAAGATCATAACCCATTAGAGATCCTTGGTTATGTAATCAGGTACGCTTCCGCATCTTTAAATTTTTATTCTCTTGATTCATCATGGATTATGATTCTTAGGGTTTTGTGAGACTTCTAATTTTGGATCTCAATTAAGTGAATGCATATATTATATCTTTTTTTAATCCTTACAAGACTAACCACATGAATATGTTAATATTCTGAGGGTAGGGACATTTTCAAATGAGCAGTTTAATATTAGATCCTCTACTATCGTCATTAGGAAATTTCAAAAGATTTGACTGGGAAAACCCTGTTTGGGTTTGGGCTCTAATGCTTAGAGTCAAACTCTCCACAATAGACCAAAGCTAGTCTATCTATGGTATTAATCAGTAAGAGGTCAATGGTATGTAGTACTTATTCAATATTATTTTTTTCCCTCAAATTATAATTTTGAGAATTTATTAATTTATGAAGCTTTTGAAATTTCCAGATCTTTGAATTTTTATCATTTTAGAAGATAAATAAAATTAATTGCCTTACACTGCACATTGTAGATAAGATCTCTTAACACCACCAATGGCATAATAACATCACAAATTTTTTTATGCAAAAAATATGATGTTAAAGGGTAAAAAAATGCCGATTGTTGGTGGGGATGGTTCTTTGAGGAATAAAAAAGAAGAGATTAGAAAGAAAGTAGTGCACAAGTCTTCAAGGCGTGGGAAACACTTTCCTTTAGGCTTAATTCGCCTCCACCTAATTTCAAACCTTGGATGCAAAATGGATTGAATGACGAATTTCCTTTAGGATACAATGAAGACCCTTGAGTATGGTTTGCACTTCCAAACTCAAGCAAAGACAACAATGGCTTTTACAAAGTGAAAGTTTGCTTCTATCTTTTGTGCACTCAAAGAACAAAGCAAATGAACTTGTGAGGAGTTTGTTTGTCATTCAATATATCTTGAATGATGGTAGGAGATTATTTTTATAGGAATGAAGTGGTGTTTAGTAAAGAGACACACCACTTCAATAATGAGTGTCATTTAAAAAGACACATCATTTCATTATACCACTTCAATAAAATGACACATTATTTCATTAATGAGACACCACTTCATTAAATAGACACACCACTTTATTAATGAGACACCATTTCATTAATTAGACATCTTTTCAATTAGAATAAAATAATCATTCATTAATTAATGAAATTACAAATGATAAGCTCTCATTAGTTATCTTACAAGTGGTGCTTATTACATTAATATCTTTTCATTTTTAAAATCTTCTCACAATTAAGTCAAAGAATTATCATTTTTATATATTTTTAGGGAGTAAGGATGGTAACATGGTAGCCGGGGATGAGAAGCCCCCTCCTGTCCCTATCCCCTACCTCACCCTACCCTCACCCTACCCAAGGATAGGAATAGAAAATCTCTAGCCCCAACTACTGACTCCCCAACGAGAGGCGTCATCTTCCCATCCTCATACTTGCCACTCATGAATTTAGTTTTTTTTAATTATTAATTATTAAAATGATTATATTTGGTAATATACTCATGACATAATATTCATTAAATTAAACACAAACTTCCATATAAAAACCTATAAAAAAAAATACTCAATCAGATGCTAATTAATATAAATCAAAATATAGAATTTTGAATTTATATAAATAGGACAAAATACCTACTAAAATAATGTAAAATTTTAAATAGTTAAATGTAATTTTATCATATTAGAAATCCCATAGGATAGGAAATGCTTTTCGGACCCTACCCATTCCCAGTCTCATTCCCTGAAATAGAGACAAATTGGCCCTTCTCCTCACCCTCGGAATCAAGGAATCTCCATAGGGACAAATTAGCCCCTGTCCTCACCCCCGGAATCAAGGAATCTCCATCACGTTAGAGCAGGTCTTTGCTGGGATTAGGGATTCCCCATCTTGTTTCCACTCCTATAAGAGAGTAGTTAGACATAGAAGATAAAGTCAACAAAAGACGGATATTTCATTTGATAGTAGAAAACATAGACTACTGGTCTCTCATATAGCTAGCACCAAAGAATGATGAATCAACATGAAAGCAATAAATTGCTAAAAAAAAATGTTGGTTCATGCTTGGCAGAAAAAAATATTTGATTGAAAATTAGAAGATACAACTTCCTCTGTTATCTTAGCAATGTAACAAATTTGGGGAAAAAAAATAATTATAATATAATTCTTTTCTATTCACAGTTTTAAATTAAAATTAGGTTTTTTTTTAATGGAAGCATGGTTCATCCATTTTTTTTAAATAATAATAAAAATAAAAATAGTAGTTTTTACACTACTTAAATAATAAGCATACATCATTTAATTTATGGTCATAAGACCAATAAATATTTGCATTATTCTATCTATAGAACAGCTTAAATTTTTTTTTTAAAAAAAATAACATATAGATAATCCACAATATTTGTTTAAAAAAAATAGTTCTGATTTTGGTAGTTTAAAGATTTTTTTCATAATTTATTAATTTGTTTATAATTAAAAATTTCATTTTATGCTGGCTCTTGTTGGGATTTTTTGTACTGACTATTTTTTAAAATAATTTAGGGAAAATTACTATTCATCTTTCATGAATTTGAAAAATTCCTAAACAACCACTCCAACTTTTGCACACCCCGGACAACCCTTCAGTTTTAATTTAAATTCCCTTTTACCCCCTCTCGGTCACTTCAACTGGGTAAAGTTTATGAAATTCAATTTTTGCCGTTGCAAATGGTGGGAAAAAAACGCCGAATCACATCATCTTTTGCACTTTATGCAATTTTTTTTCCTTCCTGTTTGTTTTTTTTTCAGACAAAGTTTAGAAGGATGAGCACATCTTCTTTTTCTTCATCTTCTTCTTCTTTTCATTTGGTTTGTTCGATTTGAGTTCTTCATCTTTTGCACTTCATGCAATTTTTTCGTTGCTATCTTTTTATCATTCTGCGTGAGGGAGTAACATTTTATAAAAATGCAGGGCTATTATGGAGAGTTTTTGTGCTATTGCTAGATACAATGGGGAGGGACGAGTGCTAATATTCATGGCACTGACTTTTTGGGAATCAGTGTTAGCTGAAATATGTGAGCAATGGGGTCTCGATATTTCCGGTGTCAGGGTGAAGTTTATCACACCCGATGGACATAAAACGATTTGTCCAATAGAAAACGAGGTTGACTTCCAGCACATGTGTCACGTGTACTCCATCTTCAAATGCGTTGTAGCCGATCTTATTGTTGAGACAGATGATGTGCCATTGTCATATCCTACTGAAAACGATTTTTTCTCGTTGTAAAGTTCTTCTCTTTTATGTTTATCCAGTCGTAGAAGTTAATTATTGTTTAATTATCCCAGTAACTATTTAAATATATTAAGTTATCATTTAAATATTGCTTTCTCCATTTAAAATATTTATTTACTGTTTAAATATTTGTTTTAACGTTTAAATTGTTTACTTTCCGTTTAAATATTTTATGTTTCCGTTTAAAACTTGCTTAGTTACCGTTTAAACATTTTATGTTTCCGTTTAAAACATTAACCGTTTCCATTTAAACTCAAGTGTTTGCAGGAATTCAGACTCTGCAAGCGCTCCTGTCCACCTCATGGCGACACTGACGTTGTGGCATGCCTTCCTTCCTCGTCAGATCAATCTAAAGTGTTGTCGTTAGATATCGGACAACGTTTCAAGGCGTTGAACATTTCAGAGATGCGCTTCAAAATTTTGTAATCAAACAGAATTTTGACTTCAAATTCGTAAAGAACGAAAAACACTGGGTAACTGTGGAATGTGTTGCCGAAGGCTGTCAATGGCACCTTCATGCATCAAAGGAATATAATAAAAATATATTCAGAATCAAGACAATGTACCCGTCACACACTTGTGGTGGTGGAATTGGCTCTGCGTCACATTTGAAAGCGTCCAAAAAATAGGTAAAAGCACGAGTGATTCAGAAGCTCAATGACCGGCCTTTGTACAAAGCCATTGACATTCAGAAGGACATGTTGCGGGAACATGGTGTCCACATTTCATACAAGCAGGCTTGGTTGGGAAAAGAGCATGCCCGGGTGGTCCTTGATGGCAGTGACATCTCCAGCTACGATTTGTTGCTTTGGTACGTGGATAAGGTGGTTGAGACAAACCCCGATAGCATTGTGATTGTGGAAAGAAACGGTGAGCGTTTTAAACATGCATTCTTTTCTTTCAGTGTGTGTATTGTGGGATTTAAGAGGGCTTGCAAACCGCTGCTGTTTCTCGATGGTACCTACCTCCTTGGAAAATATCGGGGTACTCTACTGGGTGAGACAGGCAAAGATGGAAACAATGGTTTTTTCCACGTCGCCTTCGGTATTGTCGACAACGAGACCGGTGCCAATTGGACTTGGTTCATTTCCAAGTTAATTGATGCTTTATACGATGAAGGAGATTATCAAGAGATAATTACATTCGTGTCGAACAGGTCTAAGGGGTTTGTGAACGCTATTGCGAGAGTCTTCCCTTCTTCCCCACATGCATACTGCCTTTGACACTTGGAGGCCAATTTTATGAAAGCCAATGTCAGACTTGGGAAGACATTAAGGGAGGAGTGCTGGTCCATATACTTTCGTATTGCATGGGCATCTACGGCTAAAGATTACGATGATACCGTGAATGAACTGCATGCCACATCACCCGAAGCATATCAGTGGTTGATTCATAAATCGGATATGTCACATTAGTCGAATTATCTGTTCAGAGGTGAACGCTGGGGCGAGATGTATTCAAATGTCGCGGAGTTGTTCAATGCGTGGATCAAAGAAGCTTGGCATTTACTAGTGACAAAAATGGTCGACTCCATAAGGTATTCGAATGTTGATTTTATTTAACGCTTAAGATTTGTTCTTATCCTTTAAATTATTTAATTATTGTGAAAAAAACGTTTTTCTGTGTTTAACTATCTTACTCTTCGCTTAAATTTTTGTCCTACCGTTTAAACAGGTTTTGTTTTTGTTTAATATCAGTGTCTTTGTTTAAATATCTTCGTGTTCTACATTGTAAAGGTTTAAGTTGATGCGCATGTTATGCAACCACCGTGAGCAAGCGAACAAATGGGAGACCTACTTATGCCAGGACATACATTCGAAGGTAGAGATACTTGTTTAGGAAAGTCGAAATCTTTATGTTGGTTATTGTGTCGATGATCGTTATGAAGTGATTGACCAATGCAACAACTCTGTAGATCTTGCCACAAGAAGTTGCTCATGTCGCATGTGGCAAGTTTATGGTATCCCGTGCAAACATGCTTGCGCTTCAATAATGTAGACAGACACCAACGTTCATTGATTTATTAGCGGGTACTTCACCGTCGACAATTACAAACTAGCGTATAATAAAGCTATTTTCCCGATACCCTACAATGAGAAGCCTACGGATGAAAATCGCGTACTGCGTTTGTGACCGCCTGTGACGCGAAGGCAACCTAGGCATCCTAGAAGAAAGAGGATCGAGTCGCAAGCTGTCGAGGTCCGCGAGTTACGTTGCAGCCGCTGCCACGCTTCAGGTCACAATCGTAGATCTTGCAATGAAACTATCGCCGACTAGGCATTGAAAATAACTTATTTGAGTGTCAACTTTTGATATTTAAACAAAGACATTGTCTCTTAAACGTTTTAGTTAAACATTTTTAGAATAAAAAACGGTATTTTAAATAAACAAAAAGTTATACAGAAACTCTAAGAATTTAAACATAGACAATGATATTTAAACATTGACAATGGTTTTTAAACATGTAGGACTTTAAACACAAGCATAAAACTAGGACTTTAAACAGAGACAGTAATATTTAAACAAAAAATATTTTATTTAAACGATGTACAATGTTATTTACATGGTAACTCTTTCATACAAAATTATATCTCAATCTTTTTCCTTCCCCGTCGACGAACCCTTTTTTTCAGTGATGACGGATGCGCTCCCTTCCTTTAGTATGCGGGTAACATACTTTAAGCACAAGTAAGGGACGTCCGCTTGTGGTACCCCTAGCTTTTCATCGTCGAGCAGCTATTCGATAAACCGCATGACGTAGACGGCACAGTCAACACTTCCTCGTTTCTGCATTGGGGTGTCAATGTCGTGAACAAGGGGGTACTTTGTAGTCGCCGATTCGCTAAGGTCTATATCGACACAACGGTCGAATAGTCTCTGCTGTCGAGATTTAAATTTTGATGTTAGGATCCCGACTAAAAAAGCACTGTTTATAAAACGGAAGTTAGCAAAGCACTTACCACCTCAACGGCGTCTTTGTTGTACTCCTCACTTACGACAGAAGTATGGTACCTGTATTCTTGCCTCTCGTTATCAAGAATGACCACATGGAAGTGGGCATTCATGATGATTGGAAGGATGACTATATCAACATCATACAAGTTACGCGCGGCATCTCCCATTATAGCGAGAGCCTATTCACCCGCATCCTCCTGCCTGGATATGAATAGTGCCAGCGATCGCGTGATGGAGGCGCGTTTCGCATATGGATATGATACTCTTGTGAGAGATTTCTGGATTATGCAAACAAACGCGTCCATCACATCGTCTGTCACCATTTCCTTCCTGTCCAGCATCATGTATAAGTTGGCTAGTATGGTGCTGAGATAGTCATTCTTCCATACGACAGTACTGTCGTTATACCATAAAAGACAAAGTTAAACGGAGACTAATCAGTTTAAATGGTAACTCATCAATTTAAACGATGAACAAAATATTTAAACGGAGACTCTAATAGTTAAACGGTACATAAAAAGTTTAAAGGTTAAATTTAAAACTTAAATGGTAACCTACTAAGTTAAATGATATTGATACTTATGAATCCATCCAGCAACTTAGGAAGATCTTTAATAACTCCTACTCAAACACGTCTAGCCGCCCCTGTCCGGGGCATTTCTTTTTCTTCGTCAAAAGTCCTTCCGCACTTCATTGAATTGTTGGTTGGCGATGAGCATACTATCAACCGCAACCGCAGCACCTGTCATTGTTTTTTCATTGCCAGGTGTTGTTGTTGACGGTTATGGGAGAGTTTCTCCCTTCGATGCGACAACGATTTTGACCAAAGCAAAGACAGCCGGTTCGACTGAAGCAACGATTTTGTTAACAACATTGTCAACGATTTTCTCAACCGCTGGGATGACAACAGTATCTGTCGGAGCATTTGCGGGGACACAATCTTTGCTTGTTCTTGTTGTAGAGGGATTGTGATTGTGTCTACCTTCGACGCGGCATAATCGACCGCCGGTTCCACCAAGATGGGGATCTCTTTACCACCGTATCGACTACAACTGCAGCTTCTTCCGGAAAAATTTCCTCAGATGCTGCCGTTGTAACTGGCCGATCAACCGCCGGTGGTGCTGCTACTGCTTCATCATCGGCCGGTGGAGGAAAAGACATTATTATTTTTCTTCTTTTTGCGAGTCTCTTCAAACGTTACCCTTTCCGAACAGCCGTCCCAATGACGTCATCATTGTCAAAATCCGACTACATCATACTCACGTTCTCGGCATTCGGGCTTTTCGGGGTGGCATCTGTGACGGGTGCTTCATTTGTTTGTAGGGATAGCGCATTCAATTGTTCCCGTCCCTCCAATGCCTCCACCCGAGCAACAAGCCAAGGGAACTCCGTCATCAGTACGTGCACGCCTGTAGCAGACGTGCGGTGACATATCGCCAAGGGGGGCCATTGCCGTCGGGGGGTCATTGCGATTGGGGGGTTGCTTGGTAGGGAGGGATGTTGCCGTCGGGGAGGGGTGTTTCGACCGGGCGGGATAGGACGGGGCTACTCCGGCGCCTAGGAACTCGTGCAGGTGAACGGCGTCAAGGGCGCCTCGAAGAGGATGGCCTCTCATCCTGCCTTCGAGCCAGTGGTTCGGGAGCAATAGCATCCCCCCGGTGAATGGCCTGAATGAAGATTTCTTCTTCCACATTCACCAGGACCAGCTCAGGAAACTAACATATTTAAACGACACAATGTCAGTGAAAACCGCGTTATAAACAATGATAACCAATTTTTAAACGATAAAAAATATTTTTAAACATCTAATCCAACAATTTAAACGGTTTACACAGGTTTTTAAATGGTATCCAAAATAGTTAAACAGAGAAAAAAATAATTTAAACGCTAAGTCAAGAAGTTAAACACTATGTACATATATTTGAACACTAAATCATATTTTCGAACAGAAACTTTTACTATTTAAACAGAGACTCATGATTTATTACCTCTTTTCCATCGAGCGATGATAATATGGTTTCAATCCTCGCTTGCTTCCGGTAACTGTGTTCACCGTAGTCTTGCCAAATCGCACCTTCTTTCCGGTGCCGGTCAGCTCGTAAAACCAGATATTCAGTGCGACCGAGCAACCTTTGACGTACCCCTTGTTCGTCTTCTTCCCAATGCATCTCGCTTGAACTCGAGCAGCCGCTTGTGGGACGTCCTCCATCAGCCACTTGTGCTTCGCTTGCGCCCATGCATAGCGTCCCATGGCAGGGAAGTCATCGACGTAGTTAACTATCCAGTTCAGAACTGAGCAGGACGTGTTTGGGAAGAGGATTGTACCCATCAGGTACACCATCAGGAGTTTGACAAAATTTTCTTCTTCTCCCCTCTGCTGAACAAGCTGCTCAAGTATTCTCTTGATGGAGTCTCTGTGTCTCTCGTAGGATTTGGAAAAATATCTATCTTCAAAAGTGGAGCGTGCTTTCTTCTTCTTCTGAAATACGACTGCGTCTCCATCACAACGATGTCCAAGAACGAGCGCTACATCTTGGGGCCTGAAACTTACCAAGCTTTCCCTGATCCTGAATTTGTTGGTGCGGCCATCATATCTCTGCAGCAAAGAATCAAGGAGGGCCCTCTCTTGGGACACAGCTTCAATCTCGGTGAATGCTGCAAACGGTGTCCTCTGGATTATCTCCCAGTGTCGTCCACTCATGTGAACTTTCAACTCAGCAACAGTCTCCACTACTAGTGTTAAGTAGCATCGCCCATTAACTAGGTTGACCGCTATAATCACAAGCCTGCGACAATAACCATATATTAAACAGTATTCAGACAAATTTAAGCGGAGTGTTCATGTTTTTAAACGGTAAACTAAAATGTTTAAACGGAGAAATAAGTATTTAAACATAAACATCACAATTTAAACACTAACATCAAAAGTTTAAATACAATCCCATTACTTAAACGGAAACCTCATTTTTAAAACTGCAACCATATCAACGTAAACATTACACAGCATAACAATCGAAAAATCTCTTTCGATCGTGTACACAGATGAAAATGAAAACCAAAACAAAACCCTAGCCGATGAATCTCCCTGCGGACTTCAATATCATCCAATAAAAACAAAACCACAAAACAAAACCGAAAAAATCTTTTTCTAACAGAATCATTTAAAAAAAAAACCATAAACACACCTCGACTCAATACCTTAGATTGGGAGCTGATGAAATGCCGAATACTTAAGCGGGAATTCTTCTCCGAACAATGGCGGAAAGCGAAGTTCTTCTTGGAGACAAGGATGCCCAGGCAGAGACTTTGGAAATGGAAAAGCTGAAGAGGCGAAGAAGAGAGAAAAAAAGTATAATCGGCGACACTAATTTCGTCTCGTCTCGTCTCTAGGGATTACCCAAAACAACAACCCCCCACTCCCTCTCAAACCGGACACATGATTGCACTGTCACAACTTCCCATGCAAGGGCAATTTCGTCCATAAAATTTAAAAGTAACCCTGTTACAGCCGGTTACAACTTTTGAGAATTTGAAAATCATTGACTTAAAAAAGAGGGTGTTTTTAGGGATTGCAAAATTAAGGGGGTGTTTTTAGAAATATTGCAAAGTTTGGGGGTTTTTTTTTGACAATTTTCACTATAATTTATACTATATTTAATTTTTTTTAAAAAAAGTCAAATGGTAGGCGATAACAATGTGGCTTTCCCAGATGGGTCAAATAATAGACTGCTTATATACTATAAAAATTATAGTCAATTTTTTTAAAAACAAACTTTGGAATGTAAAATAAAATAAAATATTAACTCTTTTATTTATAGCATTATATATTTTTTAAAATAAAATTATAGGGAACACAATACAATAAAAAAAAAAATCAAATTATTGCTTTTGTAAAAAAAATATAACATAAAATAAAATAAAATAAAAAGTAGGAAATCACATAGCAGGACTTCTCTCTGTTTCACTGCTGGTGATTTATCCATTTTTTCTTTTCTGTTCGCTTTTGTCCTTGTATCTGTTGCTTTTCAATTTTTTTTTTTTATCTACTTTCTCAAAAATAAAAACTAAAAAAAATAAAAAAACATAGTAGTACTTCATTTCCAAGCATAAAAATTCTTTTAACGCAACATGTAATTTCACTTCAACTGAGTATATTTTCATGTAGATTTACCAAGCCACTGCTTACCTAATTTCTGATATACAAGATAATAGATAATATACAATATACCACTAGAAAAACATAAGCAAGCAGGGGCAACCAACTTAAAATTCAACGCAGCAAAGGAAGAATTTTAGCTATAGTAGTCTATCTTGGCAGAAGATCTGAATTGGTAACATCATTGACGGAGGGAACAATGGTTGCTTGTGACTGCGAGCTTGATGAAGATGCAAGAAGCTGAATGTTTCTTGGCCGAGTTATGAATGAAGGAGGCTGAGTGGGTGTTGGGAACACAGTGTGGTCACTGCTCCTCAGCATATGAATAACCACAGACATTGTTGGCCTCTCTTCCACATTCTCTTGGACACACAACAATCCTATTTTGATCAACTTGATTGCTTCATCAGTTGAATATGAACCTTCAAGCAAAGGATCCACCAACTCCAGTGCTTTGTTTTCAGTCCACAAATGCCACATCTGTTTTTATTCCAATATATAATTCATAGTTAAGCACCTACTTTAATTGCTATCAATTAACATATCATGAACTTACATGTCTTATAAGAGTTTGGCCATATTCTTCGAAGTGTGCTCTTCCATTCCTTTGTGCAGTTAGTACTTCTAATAAGAGGACTCCAAAGCTAAAAACATCAGACTTCACAGAGAATAGCCCTGCCATTGCATATTCTGGGGCCATGTAACCACTGTTTTAAATTTCAGGTTTAGAGTTATATGGGACCATATAGTTTAACAGAACAGACATCAAGGAGAGGAGTATTGCTTACTATGTTCCAACAACTCTGCTTGAATTGGCTTCAATTTCATCTCCTCCATATATCTTGGCCATCCCAAAATCTGATATCTTGGGTGTCAGTTTGTTGTCTAATAAAACATTACTGGCTTTGAGGTCCCTGTGAATGACTTTGAGCAGTGAGTCTTCATGGAGATAGACAAGGCCTCTAGCAATTCCTCCGATGATCTGAAGCCGTTGATTCCAATCCAATTGCACCCGCTTTTCAGAATCTGGCAATGGAATCAAGGGAAAAGAAACAATGTATGATTGTTTGAATATATGAAGAGAGAAAGCTGTTAGATTTGCAACTGACCAAATAGAAGAGCATCAAGACCCTTCTTTGGTAGGTATTCATAGACAAGTAGCTTCTCTTCTTTCTCAACACACCAACCAAGCATTCTCACAAGATTTCTGTGCTGGAGTTTCGCAATTAACTTGACCTCATTCTCAAATTCAGTGGCACCTTGCTTGGATGCTGTTGAAAGTCTCTTAACAGCGATCTCTGTTCCATTCTGCAGCACACCCTGCATGCATAATAATCTACTATCATTAACTCTATTGACTATTAGTAACTGTCCTACAAAAATGAATACAATTAGTGTGACGAATTTACCTTATAAACAGGGCCAAATCCACCTTCACCAAGCTTATTTTGATCGGCAAAATTATTTGTAGCTGTTTGTATACTACTCAGAGGCATGTATTTATCAAACTGAGCTCTTTTGCTTGCTGACCACATTGAAACCATAATTTGTTAGCAGCTTCGCAATATATATCACTGATATAAACAAACACCAGACAATCAGAATCAATTACTGAAGGGAATTTACCATGTTTCCGCCTCAATCTACAACACAGACAAGAGAGGCAAGTAGCCAAGAGAATGAATCCCACAATTGGCATGACAATAACCAGAACACTAACATTGGATGACTTCTTCCTTACTGCCAATTCAAATAATAAACCACTCATCATCTAACACTTCTGCATGCTTTAATTAAACAAATATAGATTTCAATATACATCTGAACACTCACCACCAAATTCTTGTGTAGGAGTACCCTCTGGTATCACTGAGGTGTCAAAAAAGGGAAAGGCCTCATACCTCAAGGTGCAGCTACCAGAGAGATATCGCCATCCTTGAGTCAATGCACAGTTTTGCAAAGAAATATTCATCCCTCTCTGCAAGCAATCCCCACAACCCTCTCTGCTGAGGTCTCTTGTGCACTGCACAAGCGCATAGCTCTCCAGAGAACTATTGATCGCAATCTGTTATGATTCGACATTAGATGAAGTCACACTGGTAGGACTATTATCTGTAATGCATATCTAAAATATATATGCACAATACCTTTCCGACTCCTAAAAATGTTGGACTATTAACTGCATCAAGAATGAGTCCCTGTACCATTCCGGTGGTGATATTGGCAGCAATCTGGTTACTTTGTTCAGTTCCACACATTGTCCTTCCATCAGTATCCACAACCCCAAAAAAACTCTGGTTGGAGTACTTAATAAAACAGCTCTCATACCATTCAATGGCTTGTGTCTTGTTTGTGCAATCTTCTAGAATGCTGTTTCTTGCATTCTGTAGACAGGTCTCGCAAGAATCCCCTTGTGGAGCTAGATCTCCTCGGCATAGTGCTAAGCCATAGAGCTTGTTCATCGTCTCCCCTTCACTAATGTTATAGAACCCGCCCTTCAACGGAGTGTTTGTCATCAAATCAGAGAGAATGTTGTTGAGAATCAGGTCATTAGGAAGGGTGTCTTGGTAAGGGCAAGAGCTCTGAGTGACCTCTATATAAACTCCCTGAAGGTTCTGAAGGAAAGGAGTAGCTTCATACCGTATCCAACAGCTAGTAGCCAGATATCTCCATCCCTTCCTCATTGTACAACAAGCTTTGATGTTTGCCAAGATAGTAGTCAAGCAACGACTGCATCCTTCTGCGGTTAAGTCTGGTGAACACTGTGCCAGAGCATACAAGCGTTCAGGGGGCAATGCTCTGTAAGAGAACATAACGGGTACTTGGGATGGGGCCTCTTTGACCAACTGGGACATCACCTCCATTGGCTCTGATGAACTGGTGTTCTCAAAGGGATTGATCATGGAGAAACCATTGGTGTCTGGGAGTCCAAAGAAGTTGGTGTCAGAGTAACGTAGTTCGCAGTAGTCATACCATATGATGGCTTGTTTTGAGCTTGGGCACTTCTCAGAGATGTTTTTAATGGCTGATTGGATGCAGGCCTGGCAGTTGTCTTGTGAGAGGTCACCAGTGCAGAAGAAGAGGCCATAGACAGTGCCTGAGATTTGATATGTAGAGTTGGAGGATGAGGACTTGGAATTGAAGGTGGAGAGAAGGGAGTTGAGGTTGGTGGAGAAGATGCTGTTGTCTGTGTAGTTACCGCCGGTGCAGTTGGCTGTGATTGGAGAGAAACTCAGGATTCCGGCGTTGACATGGTGAACAAGAACATGGAGGAGGAACAAGATGGCGAGGCTTAAGGATTTGTTGGGAAGAAGAAGAAGAAGAAGAAGAAGAAGAAGAAGAGCCATTTATTTTGGTTGGCTTTTTGGATGTGAAGAGCATGAATACATTCCCTCTAATTAGATTTATGTTGAACAAATACTTAGAGAAGATCGTGTGAGCAAAATGATTCCCAATCTGGAGTCTTGATGTTGAACTTCGGAGTGAAACCTTGGTATGAAGAGGGTATGACAGCTCTTTGGTTGTTGAAATATATTTAAAATTTTAATTTTTGTTTAAAATAAAAAAAATTATCTAGAAATCTTGATTACTAGGTACCTGAATTAGCAATTTTTAAGCTTTAAAGGTGAAGATTAATAGAAATATAAAAATTTTGGATTAAAGATGTACTCTCAATTTTTTTATTTTTTTATTTTTATTTTTTTACTAAGTGGACAAATTCCAGTAAACTAGAGGTGCATGGGTGTGTGTTGAATGCACCATGCGACCTCACCCTGTGCACAGGTGACTCACCATTTATACCCACACAGAGGATCCTATTCAACATGCTTGGACGGAATTTGAGTGGAGTTCTCAATATAGAAAAGAATGTGTCATCTCCTTGTTTGAGCTATTCTTTGGAATATCTAATTGGAGAGGAACAACAACACATTTAATCAATGCTTCCTCTCACCCATTACAATTTTTTTTTTAAATAAAATGGATAAACCACAAATTTATTAAAAAAAAGAACACCCATTGCAATTCTAATAAAAATTGATCATACTAATTTCTCTTTTAGGTATCACACAAAAAAAACTTACTCCTCCCAAATATAAGCTTAACTTCTTATGCACCTATCCAAGTATTGGTGGGGGTTTTTCCACCACAAAGGAAATAGTCAAGAATCCCTGACTCTCTACTTCAACAAGAAAGACTATGGATGAATGATATTTTTGAGTAGTCATTTTTTAAAAGTCTTTTCTTACTTCTCTCACCCTTTTTTCTTTTTTTTTTTGAGTAGGGTCATCATCTATCTCTGGCGATCATGCATGTATCTAACTCTTCCGTAATGCTTTATGTTTCTTTGTATTTAGACATGTACTTTTAACTTCTTGTGTATCTAATGACCTATATCATACTTGTAATTGCTTCCTTCTTTTTGGTATATTTTAGGTATTTATTTATTTATTTTAAATATTGTTTAAAATGCCTGTGCTACTTATCCAATGCAGTGCATAATCAAAAATAGTCCAAAAGAAATTTTCATGGTAATCTTTTATACTTACGGCATAAGCAAAAATAGTTCAAAGAATTTTTTATGACTATTAATCTTTTATGCTTACTGGCATTTATTTCATGGGTTGTGGATATTTTTACACAACCAGATTCTTCAAAATTTTATTATAAAAAATTTGATTATTTATTTATTTTATTTAAATAAAATGAATAAATTACAGATTTATTAAAACAAAAAAAACATAACAAATCAGTAGGGAACAAACATGAAACAAAAATAACAAGCTCCCCAACAAATAGAATAAGAAGTTGAGCACAGTAATCAGAGGTGAAGGAATTTGATTAATTATGCTAATGGTTTGAGTCAGTTAATTGTTCAAATGGCAAATAATGATATAATTATAATGGCCAGAAACAATTTCAATTGATTTGATATAGAATTTCTAATTTCATTGAATAAGCCCATTTTGGAAAGATGCAGATAATATACCTTTTATTATTAGTGAAAATTTAGCCGCCGCCACCCCTACTTGTGAATAAGGACAGGTAATGTGTCTATCATCTTATCGAAACCATAATAAATGTGACAAGGAAATATCGTTTAAATATAAGCTTTTATTTTTAGTCAACGTCTTGGACACTATTACTAGTCAACGTTTTGCAAACGTAATAACAACCCAGGACGCTCTTCTGAATGTTCGCTTCCAAAGTTCAGGAGTCCATAAACGAAATAGCAAGGACAAATTTTTGGGTGGGTATGATGTTAGTGTTATTTTTTATCTTAAATATTGAACTTTAAATTGTATTATTTTCATTTAATTTTAATTTGTATTTACTAAAAAAATATCAAAAAAGTTTTATAATGAATTTGATGATATATATATATGTCAGAATTATTGTGTTAACACTAGTTCGTTGTGTCATCTGCATATGCGGATATATCACATCATCAAAGAGAGCTACATGATCACTTTTATTGACCTATTCACTATATTGGTATGCTATGTTACGTGTCAATAAATGTGGCCATGTAGCTCTCTTTAATGATGTGCCATATCTATGTATGCCAATTTTGTGACAAACTGGTATTGACATAGCAAATCTGACTTACATGTGATCAAATTCTCTTCAGAATCCTCTTGATACTCTATCAGTGAATACAAATTAAAGTTGAGTGATTAAAATGATACAAATTGAATTTCGATGCTCAAAATGAAAAATGACCATAGTATGATAGCTACTGAAGATATTTACCCTGAAATAATACTACTATTGATAGCAAGAGGGATTAAAGATTTTTTTTTTTTTTACAAATGTGACAAGTGTAGTTAGTTAAGGGCTTGTGCAGGAATCGGACTAGAACTCGTCACTACCACATGCATCCTACAAGGCTTGCTCTCGGGACACTTGAAAGTCCTACATCACACATTTCGCAGTGGGCCAATATTGCTGGATTAGTGGTTCTCTCAATTATCAAGCTCATCTTGTATTTATCCCTGTCTATCGATTAATATCCAAAACATTTAGTTATTTTCTATCAAGTTTGGCAATGTGCTTCCCTTACGAAGACCCTTAATTGCTAATTAGGTTTTCCAACCTTAACTTATCTCGAAGTACCCATACATGACAAGTGCCCTTGCTATCAAGATTGGTAAACCCTTATTTTGGGAGATAGATCTCAGTTATCTTCATATTCCTCAAAATTCTTATCTTTGGTAGAAAGACACCCTAATTAAATCAGTTCTTATCTCCCTCCCAACCTACTAGCTAACGGTCAGACACCTATCTGGGTGATCAAACCTATATAGACAATAATCGATGTGATTTCCACTTTATAAGCATGGTTTCTACCTTGTCAATTAGAAATGAATCTATAGGCCTAAGGAACAAAGTGGGTAGCACATTATCAGTATTATAGATTTATTCTTACCCTACTCGGTAAGTAGTGTTGGAAAATTTCTTTGGGCATGAGTCTCTGTGATGAGAAAATCATCCAATTTAACTAGTACTATAACATGCCTACATGGAATTTTTTCCATAGATAGCCTTCAATAATATCTTTCTTTTAGATAGAATTATGGAGCTGTATACCTACATTTAGTTCTGTATTTCCCCTATTTTAAAAGATGGTGCCTCCATCTTATTTTGGTGGGATCATTGGGTCAATAGTTGAATACCCATGTACCTTAAGAACTCCAAGCATCTAATGAACATGGTTAACGATCTACTGACACCTAGTACTTAATAATCTCCAAGAAAAGGTCTCTAATCTGCCTCCAACATCCACAATTTCATGTTGTGGAATTTCAACGGAAATGGAAAATAGCAGTCAAATCCTTCAATGGATATGTTTTGTGATGGGGTCATCGATGCCATGTGACACCACTTATCTCAAAATGCCCCTATCATTGGAAAGAATATTTTAATTTGGCTAGCTTAGGACAACAAGGTCTTACGTTAGATAATCTAGCTAACATGAGATGTAACAGATTTATGGCCCCACCTACATTCTTTGGCACGCAACATTCTAGATAATGGATCATCTTTTTTCTATTCTCCTCTCATCACATGCATTTGGAACCACTTTTGGGTGTTTCTTTTGTTTTTGGTATCATGCCCCGACCCGCAGGCCCCGGGAAACAACCCAAGGATGGATACCCCATCACTAAACTCTAGAGTCACCTCAAGGCTAACAAAATCCCTGGAATCAATGACACAAAACAACATAAACAAGATGAGAAAACTCAATAAAATGCAGGGGAAGCATCAACAACATTACCATATAGAAGGGTTTAAGAAACATACGATCCACAAGTACCACAAGTACCACAAGGGTTCCAAGAAATAAGAAAACTAACAATCATGTAATAGAATACAAGCACACTAGTGGATCCATGTCCTTATACAACATACTCATGCTAAAAAATAAACATACAAGGTACAGGAAGTGGGTGCAGAAAGAAAGCTAGTGAATGCTTAGCACTCTGCCTTGCTGCCACGCTACCAATCTCTAGAGCATGGAAAGAAGGGAGATGGTGAGTAACCTGAGTCACTCAGTGAGGGGTTAGCACAATCCTGATAGGATATACAAAAAAATAATCGGAGAAAAACAATAAAACCAAGTCATTGCAAAAATACCAATAAACTAGAACCTTTTTACACATATAGCTACACATATATGAGTAAAGAAACCATAGATAACATACACAAACTACTTTTTGCTCAAAAGAGTGTATCCACAATTCAAAAGCCGAGGATTTGCATAAAACAAGTTTTAACAACTCTAACACATAAAATGTTTCATCAAAATGATAGTTCAAGAGTCAAATGAGATATAACATTTCAAGAGTTCTTCGCATGAAAACATCAAAATTTTCAAAATACGAAATCAACATCTCAATCATCAAGTGGGGGTCTAAAACCTCTCTGAACTCTAGCCGTGACTACGGTTAAGTCCAAAGCCGTCAAGGTCCTCATGCCCTTGACATTGACCCACCGGCAATGCGTGTGGTGACTCCAGTTTCCTGATGCATATCCTATCTAATCAGAGTTCTATGCACCATCTGAATTGGACAATAAACTCAGGTATTCACGCTACCTCAACAGGCTGGCCGTGAAGACCACCCACTGTAGCAGGGAAGAGCTCCGCCCAGTCATCATCAAAACCTGTGGAAGCTCAAGAATACAATCTATACAAAATACTTAAGAAGACCATATCCACGATAGTATCCCTACCTGGATTAAAACTCAAATCCACAATTATAAGCACGGTTTCAGAATTCATTCAATGTCAAATATAAGCATGATCAATGACATATGATTCAAATATCAAATATTTCATAAATCAACAATAGCATGGAAGACCTTCCAAAACTTGTTAAAAACTTTGGTTCAACATAATAAGCCATAAACCACCACCATTCGTAAGAATAAAATACGGAAACAATAAGTATATATGTTCTATTAGAATCATGCAATCAAATAACCCACTCACCTTTAGGCGAGAAAACCTCGAGCACTCTACTCCTTAACTGGCTCCTTGCCTCGAGCCGAGCTTTCACTAGCTAACTGACCAACAAAAACCCAAACAAGAACAAGAATTAAACAAGGCAACCAGAGAAAGAAACCCTAGGTCACACTAATGGGCAACCTTAAATCAATTCCAGGGTAGCTCAAAACTAGCTTCCAAGATTCCCAATGAACTCCTAGGGTTTTGGGCTTCACTCTAAACCAAAGAATTCCAAGAAACAACTAAGTTCAGCCGAGCTATAGGATTCAAGAACCCTAGCAAACAAAGGATCAAGGATATAATCAATATCAATGGAGTAATCACAATCTAAATCAAACTCTCAACTTCTCAAAGCAATAACCAACAAGAAGAACCAAGATTAAACCATCAAACTACTCCTAGATCAACCATCCAAATACTCACACCAAAGAAGAGAAAAAGGAGAAGGCTTAGCTCAAGCAATCAAGGATCAAAGACGGATCTTGGCTCCAAGGTTGGAAGAACAAAGCTAGCAAACCTCCTTTCTAACTCCAAAGGAAGCACAAGGAAGAGGAGGAAGGAAAGAGAAGAGAGGACCAAGAAGAGGAAGAAGAAAGCACAAGTAAAAGAAAGCCAAAGTGGCTTTAAAGCCCACCAAAAGAAAGCCAAAGAAAGCACAAGCCTAGGCGCATCCTTGGGCGCCAGCTTAGTCGTGTCCTTCGAGTGTAGGCTCGCTAAGTGCGCCTTGCACCCACCCGATGGGCACAGGCTTGCTTGGGTAAGCCCTGTATCCTCCTCGTAGACGCAGGGGACCTAACGGCTACCCAACGGGCCAGGCACGTGACCAGGCCTTCAATTCAAGCCATGAAGGCGAGCACGCACACGTGCAAGCACCACTGCTTGAGCCAAAAAATGGCTTGAACGTGCTTAGACAGACCCAATCTCAACTACCAAGTCAAATAAACAGGCTCGAACCACAGTTCGAGTCTGTACACACTAAAAGGGGTAAAACACCATATTTGCTATCTCACTTCCTCCATCCTCATCAAAAGACTATTGATTATTCCAGAGGCCCAAATAGTGGAACTCCTTAAGAGAATTGTGGGATATGTTGATCAAAGTGATTGTATCGAGCATTTGGCTTCAATAAAAGAAGCTCATATTCAATCATATTTTTCTTCTTTCAGTCCTTCTTTGGATTAAAATTAATTGTATGCTTCTCTTATGGTTCTCCATAGTTCCTAACCCTAAGCATTTAAAGCTTGATGATTCGGCCAATGTAGTGAAATGTAGCCTTGATTTTTTTTGGGATCCCTTGTTGATGAGGCGATTAATCTTGTGGAGGATGTAACTGTCGTGGGTGAGGGTTAGTCGCTTTTGTGTTCTATCCTGAAGCTCCTCAGGAATTTGTTCCAGTAACATTTCTCTGTACTTTCTCATATAACTTTTTTCAAAATTGTATTTATCGTTTACCCACTTTATGAAAAAAGTTTTAAAAATTAATAATTACTTTCTAATATTAATAATTTCTTTAAGAGAAATTGCTTAAAAAGTTCAAATAACTTTACCATTGGGCCAAACAAAACCTTTGATTTTCCCAAATCCCTTGGAAGTCTCTTCTTTTTCCCAGAATTACTTTTAAGTCCAAAGGCTAGATAATCTCAGATTTACTATTCTTACTTCATGTTCAATTTTTAGTTTTACTCTTTGGTTTTCGTATCTTGGATTTACTATTCTTACATTACGTTCAGTTTTTAATTTTGCTTTTTGGTTTTTGGTGTATTCGCTTACTATTTGGCGAATCTATTCAAATTTGTGTGTTGTCGAATAAAATTCAAACTTCCAAAAGTGATGGGAGGGATGAAATAGAACTGGTTGTAAAAAGAGAGACTGTAGAGAATAATTTTTGTCAGAAGGACTTATTGGAATAAACAAAAAGTTCCAGGGACAAATAAGTAATTTTTTTAACCTACTTAATAAACCAATATTATTAATTCAGTATTAAATTAAACTTTGTTATTAATATTTTTTATTTTATTAAATAAACTAACACAAATAGATAAACCGCATGCTAATAATTAACCAATGGAATACAAGAAGCTTAAACCAAAATAACATTAATACACTGGAAAATAAATCAAATATCCATTTTAGTAATATCCGTTTTAGGAGGATTATAGTAGATTCCCCTCATCGGCTGACTTCTAGAGTGTGGCAGTTGAGGTTAGTTGAAGTCACACTGTAGATGAAAATTTTTTTTATCAATGAGTAAAATCAGATTAAAATAAGAGCCTGTGAAATGCTATTTTATTTATTTATTTAATTATCATTTTTATTTGTATTTGCATTTTCTTTTTTAGATAAAAGCTCCATTCATTAGCTAAAACAATGTTTTCTTTGCGCTGCCCTTTCTAGACCAATGACTCATTACACTAGTTACAAAACTCATGCCTATTATTTCTTGCTATATTTTAATAGGAAATAATTTAAGATTAAAAAAGATAAGTATCATAAAGCCCCCACAAAGTCAAGATAATGTAAAGAAAATATAAAGAAAGGAGCATGTATTAATATTCTTTGCCGAAACAAAAGGAGATCAATGATTTGGAATACTATAAATAGCATGGATAGGTAGGCTTTACATTCAGCCAATTACTTGTTGCAACTCTTTTTTTTTTATATAAAGAATTGCTTGTTGCAACTTTTCGCTTGAGATGTATATATATATATAAAATTTTTTTTAACGGGTTGGTGTTGAATTATTCTTTTACCTTTTTATAAAATAGATTAATCATATGTCACATCAATTAAGTCAAGGGATTAAAATAATGAGTTTCGATTAAAACAAGAAACATTGGCAATGATCCACTAAGAATTATTGTATTATTATTGTCAATGTTGTCCATGAGTTGAGTTTGATTATGTATTGCCCAAGATTAGATCAAAAATTGGTTAACTCAAATTCAACAAAGAGAAAATATCAATTCAGCTTAATTTTTTTTTAAAGTGGATTAACCTTTTTTTATTAAACAAAATGTAGCAAGAACAAAATAAAGAAAAGCCATAAACAACAGAAGTCCATCAAGAAACGAAACAAACACAAAGCAAACAAGTTAGGAGGCCATCACCAGGGGTGATGCACTTTAACACCCAAACAACCGAAGAAACAAAAAGAAGATAAAAGGTACAGCTGAAGAGACGAAGGTCGCCAGAAGGTAACAAAGGCCATCTTCAACTATCAGGGGGAAAATGATGGGGATGGATCACTCCAGATGCGGTTGGTCCATGTTGGCTCTATGCTCAGCCGGTCTTGCGCTCAAGAAGACTAAGGAACGCTTGAGCTTCCAGACTGAATTCGAGGAAATATGTTAATGTTACGGATCCCTAACTGCAGAAATCCAAGCAATAAACATGTGAATTGTTTTAGCAATAATAGAGAACACATATAAAGCTTGATAATTAAAACACGATTATTTCTCTCCAGCCAAATATTTTAGGAAATTTCTCTGGAAAGAAGGTCCCACAATGTTCAACACTGAGTATCTATTGACGGGATCCAAGAAGTCCAAACCTCTGATAGTGAATGACAGTGAGGTTGTAAAGTTAAGGTTTGTTCGAAGAACAACTAGATTAGTTCAGCGAATTCACATCTAGGAAGATGGTGATCCACTGTTTGAGTCTTTATGACACAGAACATAAGTGTCTATCGCATTTTTAGTGTTTTAACCTTGCTGGCTAAATTGGTAAGGGTTAGGTTTCTATCCTTACTTGCTAGCCAACAGAAAAGATAAATTTTGGTTGGAGATTCCGTTTTCCAAAACTGAGAATAAAATGCACCATGCATTCCCCCATCTACTAGAAACTTGTAAAAGAAACGAACAGAAAAGGTTTTGCTGTTCTCCAAGTTACAAGTTTTCAAATCTTCATGATTACTAGAGTAATTTGGAATTGAGGATAGAAACGATTGACTTTCTATGTGCTTCACTGTGTGAAAGAAATTCTTACGGGAAGACAAATCATGTGTAAATTGTTTTAACGTTATCCCTGGGAAATTACAATCATTGAAAAGGTCAGGCCAAAGGTCTTTGGGAGCTCGACCTTGTAACCAATTATCATACCATGACAGTGTGGAATCCCCATTTTTCACAGTCTTCGAGGTATATATTCTAAAGGAAGGTAACATCGGAGTAATACCTACATAGAAGTAAGATTTGTTCCTTGGTGGTAAGTGAAACATTGGTCCTAGGGATCCTCTATTCAAGTAGTTATAATGAATGATTTTGGACCAACAGCCTTTTTGATCAGAATATACTTTCCACCACCACTTGCCTAGGAGGACTTTATTAAAATCATGGAGATTCAGAATTCCCCCACCTCCTATGTTGCGCGGTCTACATTTCTTTTTCCATGCCACTATGCGGAAGCCTTTCTAACCCAAATACAGGCCCTTCCACAAGAAGTCTCTTCTGATTTTGTCTATCTCTCTCACTACCCATATTGGCAGGTGAAACACAAACATCCAATATGTAGGAATTGAGGTCAGAGTAGAGTTAAGAAGGGTGAGATGGCCTCCAAGGCAAAGGTAGGTTGCTTTCTAGGACATTAGCTTAGCTTGGACCAGGGTAATTAACTTCGTCCAGTCCTGTCGTCTAGGACGCCTTCCAGAAAGTGGGACCCATAGGTACGTAAATAGGAGGTAATCCCTATTACAATTAAGGATTGCAGCTGAGGCCGCACTAGGTTGAAAATCTATAATTGGTAGAGTAGAGGCAACTTTTTGAAAAGTTAATAGTGAGTCCTGAGGATCCTTCGAAAAGATAAAAATTAGTTTAATGATTCGAAGGCCTTCCTGTATTACCCTGAATCTTTGGATACTTGTAAGAAATTATATTCAGGGTATTATCACAGTTGTAGTAAGATTTTCCTACAGAGCAATTTTGTTGAGAAACCCCAAGTGGAAAGAACAAGGACCTAAGTGTGAAACTTTCTAGAAGATTTTGGATTCATAAGTAATAAAAAGGTTTGATCTGAAGTGTTTCTAGAAACCAAAGTCTGAAAAGTAAGTTTGCAGGAACCTTTTGGAGATACTATTTCATGATTTAGGGATCAATTGTGACTTTCCAGGGACCTTTTTGTAAGGAATATTATTTTCAGGGGCCGACAGTGAATTTCAGCAGAAATTTAAGTTAAGAGATAAGAAGGTTTTGGATAAGGTTAAGCTCTCTTCTTCTTCAAAGAGCTTCTAACCAGTGAAAAAAAAAGAAAAGGAAGAAAAAAAGATGAGATGAGAGAAAGAAAATGAAATAGAGAGGCTTGGAAATCGTCTGAGGGATGACCTTGCTTGGTAAGAGTATTCTTGGTTGAATAAAAGCATGATGGTTGGTTAAAAGCTTAAGCAACCATGCTAAAATTTTAGCATGTTTTTGTGAGATTTGGGTTTGGATTTGAGTGGTAAAAGCATGATTGATTGTTATAGATGATGAATGCTTCAAGTTGTTTAGAAAAAACCTTTGTATTTGACATAGAGTTTGCTTTGAATGGAGTATGATTTTTCTGGTTTACTGTACATTACTGTAGCAGCCGGAATTAGGGTTTGATTTGATTAATTAAGTGGATGATGATGATTAAGATGGTGATGATAATGATGATGGTTGGAATAGAGTTGATTGAGTTGGGCATGGTCAAATCAAGTGAAGTGGGCTTGATTTGAATTAGTCAAGTTCATTTAATTGGATTGGAGTTGGGTTTGGCTAGCCAAGTTGAAGTAGGTCGGGTTCATTTGGGTTTGAATGAGAGTAAAGAATTGGTTTGGTGCAACCAAGTGAGAATTAATTTGATTTGGACTCAATGTGTAATTGAGTTCGGTTAAATTCAGGTTAAGTTGGTTGAGGTTGATTTGGGCTTGGTTCAGATTTTGAGCTAATGACTTTGTGGTGAACCAATTCAAGGAGAATTGGGTTTAGTTGAACCAAGCTTGTTCAAGAGGTTTTGTATAACATTTGAACTTGGTTAAGTGAAATTGAGGTTGGTTCAGGTTGGTTCAGGAGGGTTTAGCCCAAATTGAGTTGGTTTAAGTGCAATTAAAGACTAGTTTGACTATGTAATGTCGAGTTTGAACCGATTGGAGTGAATGGGCCTAATTAGAGAGTCAATTACTTGTTTCTTTTATTTCCTTTTGGGTTCAGTTCTGTCTTTAGTTTGTCGTATTTATTTATTTTATTTCGTTCTTCTATTAGGTATTGTTCAGGCTTAGAAGGAAATTTCAGATCTAGTGGGAAAACCCAAGGGAGACTAGGTGAGTTGGTAGTGACTATTATTTTGGATAATTGGTTAATTATTACTATTTTGAAATAATTATTTAATAGCTAGTATTTTGAAATAATTGTTTAATTATTCATTTCATTATGTTTAATTATATATAATGTTAAAAGGTACTTATATTTATTTGTCGTTGTTGTGCCATGACAATCGCATTGTTATATCTGGCTTTGTATAATTATACGTTGTTTCAACTGTGAAAAATACATGTATATGTTTTAATTATTATTTTTAGGTATTTATTTTAATGGTTATGTATACCTTGACTTTGAGATGATTTGTGAGATCATTTGTGCATATTAAAATGATTTTACCGACAATGCTTGTGGATTTAGTTTGCATTCCTGGTATAAGAATGGTGTCCTAGATTTGGACATGTGTGTGATGTTTTCCTCAAGTTGGAAATTGGAAGAATTCCATTGTTGAGTTGGATTTTAATGGTGACTACGGACTTTAATCCGACACTGCAATGTGGGGTTAACTTTCCACGGTACGGCCTGATGGGAGACGACGTGGTTAACCCTGAGTTTACCCTGGTCAAGAGGTGCGTGGAGCCATTGACAGGGGGTCTTTTATGTGAGAAACTTGGGGTCACCAAACGGGAATCTCAATGGCCAACGTCAGAGTTATGAATACCTTGATGGCTCTCAACCTAGTCGTAACAACAACTAAGTCGGGGAGTGTTTTTAGGCCAATAATTTGATATTGGTTTTACAGTTTAGTTGTGCAAAACCTGTTATTTTGGATTGTGATGAGTGGGCAAAGCCCAGCTATAGCTCTCCGGAGGGCAGTCTCTCACAAAAATTTATATTTCATTGGAAAAGTGATTTAACGATGATTCATGATGAATTTATGTTTTAAAAGCTCTCAAAAATTGTATTTTGCCAAAATTCTGGTATTTGGGAAAGTTGGGAAATTATTTGAGAAATGGATCTTGATATACTTTATATACGCTATATTTAATTATTTGAATTATTGAGCCACTATCGACCAACTGAAATGTGTTATAGTTGCAGGAGCAGGACCCTACTAGATTACCTGTGCGAGTATAGAGTCAGTCAAGGTTGAGTTCAAGTTCAGGATTGCAGTGGGTCATTTTTCTTTCTATGTGTTGGTGTCGTGATCTTGTAGTAGTTGTACCCCGCAGATTGAGTAATTATGTTTGTTGTATTCATGTATTTGAACCTGTAGCTGTGTAAAGTTGTTAATCGTGTTCTGTAAGTCTAATTTGGTTTTTTTTTAAGTGTGTCAGTTTTCAGTTAAAATGGATTTTTCACTGATAGGTGCCATATTCACCTCGGTAAAAGGGGTAGGTGTGACACGTACTTCTTGTCCTCCCGCTGAGAAGATAATCAGGTCATCCGCATATTGAAGGTGACAAATATTTTCTATAGAGTCCAAGGAGATCTCTAAAGTCCAGGGTAATTAACTTTAATTGTGAAAGTTTCACTTGATTCTATTTAACTCAAAATTAAAATTGGTTTGTAATTAATTTTTCACAGATTATATAATATTTTAAATGAAAAAAATTTCTATTTCATTGACGATGAAATCACAACTGATGCTATACCACATTCAACATGTAAAAAAATAAATAGCACTACATTATATATACTAGAAAGGTAGAACCTAAAAATTAGAAGCTGTGTTTTGGCATTTGTGAAACGTCATTTGAGTGTGGGTTGGTTACAGCTGCAAGAGTTCAGCAGCTTTGCGTTAGTGCTGTCTTTCCTTGGCGTTTGCTTATGTGTGACAATAAACTAATTTTTGCAATGAAAAGTATATATTGCTGTTAATGGCCCAAGATTAATAGAGATGTCCCAAAAGAAGTTTATTGGAGCTTAGCTCAATTTTAATTTTAAAGCTCGAGTCATACTCGATTTAACTCCAAATTAAAATTAAATTAAATTTTTTAAAATTTAATTCAATTTGTAATATTTCAATATAATTGTATGTTATTTCATAATAATATATACTTTGAGTTATCAAGTTAAGCTCAATTGAGCTCAGCTTGGGTTATGCTTGATATAAAATTAATTACCAGTCCTAATCCTTATGAAATTTACTCAATTACATCGTAAAAAATTTTAGTTTTCTTTATTGGTGTTCTTATATATGTAAATTAGATTTAAATAGTCACTTAACTATTTAGATACTTTTATTTGAGTTACTGAAATATAAAAAATTTCAATTGGGTACCCCAACTTTAAATTCACATTCAACTGAGGCAATCGTGCTCACACCCTTAGGGGGGATGCTAACATGGCCTGACACATAATACAACTTATGCCACATCAGCAATACCACAGAATGCTTAGGGCTGCAATTGAGCCAAGCTTTGTTATGCTCAAGCTTGGCTCAACACTATTTGAAATGAGCTCGAGGTCAAGTTGAGTTTATTTCGAGCTTCCTTTGTCAAGCTTGAGCTTGAATCGCTAAGGAAATATCAAGCTCGAGCTCTGCTCAGTAGTTACAGTGTATGCATGTATAGTAATATAGCTACAGTATATGTGCTACAGTATTTTAATCACTATAATATAGCTACAATAATGATTTTAAAAATATTTAAATCACTACAGTATCATTTTGCTATAGTATCAAGCTTCTCATGAGCCATAATGAGCCGAGCAGTTTGAAGCTCGAGCTTAAGCTGGGCTTAATTATTTACTCAGGCTCAAAAATTGAGGTCAAGCTCAACTTGTTTGCTCAATAAAAAGTTTTTGAACTGAGCTTCTATCAACTCACAAGCAGCTTGGTTTGTTTGTAACTCTAATCATGCTCTCACTCTCTCTCTTGTGTGTTAGATTTCAACTTTATTTGAATCTGAGTTACCCTTAATTATATTATTAAGTAGAAATCTTATAATATTATTATATTATGACACCTGTCATGACTAATGTGGCATAAGTTGTATGATGTGTTATGCCACATCAACATCCTGTTAATGGCATGCACACGAGTGACTCAAACTGAATGTGAATCTAAAGTTGGACATCTAATTAAAAAAATTTTATAATTCGGTGACTTAAATAGGAGTACTCGAATAGTTGGGTGATTATTTATATAATTTACCCAATAGTTATTATGATTTTTTTTAATGGAAAGCACATTTAAGCCCATTAAGTTAATAGTTTTGTGTTACCAAATTTATAATTAATTAATCTAATTAGATTCTTTTAAGTAATCTATATGATATTTCCTTGTATTATAAATTTACTTAATTTACTTAATGAGGTAAATTTAATTTTTTTTCCAAAAAATGTATATTGTGAATATATATTTTTTATTGAAAAAAATATATTATGTGTGGGGACCTCCACTACCAAGACAACAAATGAGGGCGAGCTTAAGTGGAATATAGTTTGGGTTTGCCATCATTGCAATAGTAGAGTGGTTAAGGCATTTAACTCCCATGTGAAAGGTTAAACTTCAAGTCCCTTCTAATACGTAGTTGAGGTGTAATTAGGAGGCATTTGTGGTGGTTTGTACATATTATCAAGATATATATATACATATATATAGTGTAAATTTAAAATTAAGTCCTTTTGGTTAACTTGCAATATATAAATGATCTCCTTATCCTAACTGAAGGGGGTAAAGAGAAGATGAGAATCATCAAATGATCCTCCTTATCTTTGAGATAATCTCAGGATTGGTTATTAACTTCTATAAAACATGATTATATTTCTCTAGAATGGGACAAATTCCTAATGATACCTCTCGAAGACAAGATTGGGAAAAATTAATATCAACCATCAAAGCCCACCTTCCATCCTGGAAATCCAACCTACTCTTCCTTGGTAGTAGACTCATACTTGTCAACTCAATCCTCTCAGCCATTCCTACTTATTGGATGTCAATTTTTAAACTTTCTCGATGGGTCATTAAGGCAATTAACTGAGTTAGAAGAAACTTTCTATGGTTTGGATTTGAACATGGGGAAATCACAAGGCCTACTTGTATGTTGGAAGAAGCTATGTAAATCATGTGAATAAGGAGAATGGGAATATTAGATGTGGCGAACTTTAACAATGCACTACTTGAAAAATTATGGTGGAAAATTATTTCTGAGGATAACTGGTGTGGCTCCATGGAGTTCAAATTTAACGACTACTAGGATTGGCCCCTCTAGAACTTCTACCTTAAATAGCCTAGTAGAATATCTTTCTTTTGGGATGGTATCTTGAATTGCTTGCATTTAGAGCTTGTATCACCCAGAGGTCCTAGATAGGTCAACCACTCTATTTTGGCTAGATAGATAGGGTTAACGAGTGCGCACTAAAAAATATTTGATTAGAGCTCTTTACGAATCCTCAACAGCAGCACGACATAGTAAGGGACTTATCCAATCCACATAGATAGCTCCATTAACTATTGATCAAACACTTCCTGAAATCTTGATGAGGACTAGCAATCAAGACCTTGAGAACAATGACTTTAAAAGATGGTCCCTAACTCCAAATGGTGCAATAACTTGCTTACGCCAACGTGCGTGGTTTGCTATTTAGCGATAGAAACTACATATCATCTATTTGTTTCAATGTCAATATATTGGGCAGATATGGAATTACTTTGGTCAATTATTTGGGATAACTCGACTTTCAAGATCTTTAGATAACTTGTGGACCACCTGGAGATTCTTTCTCAATTCACCCTTTAGGGAGATTGGCTATCTTCTAGCATGTGCTATTGTCTGGAATTTCAAGCTTGAACGAAGTGCTCATATGTTTAATGCTAAGATACTTCCATCTATTTTGATTATCCTAAAAATCAATCACATGCTACTCTTATGGTTGACGACATCTTCAAAGGCAAAAAGGATGAAATTGAAGGATATCATTGTTGCAGTGAAATGCAACTTGAAGTTTTTGGGGTCTCGTGCAAAGGGTGGAAGTGACAATCACAAGGTGACCACAAACCCTAGTGCTAAGTGCTCCATTGAAAATCTATCATACATAAGAGATCATACTATATACTCCCCTACGGATTTAGAGTTGTCTCTCTCTTCTTTTGTTTTATTTCCGCTACTAGTGGAACCTACCTCTTGATGTACTCTCCCTTTGTCAAGTGGCGGAACTTGAAGGAATTTTAAAGGGGTGCTAACTCAAAAAATTGAAACTAGGTTTAGAAAATTGTCCTTAAAAAAATTTTAAAAAAAATATATTCAAATTAATTGCAGGACATGTTTATTGTCGTTCGGCCGATCCAATTTGACAAAAAAAAACAAACAAACAAAGTAGGCTATAAAGCTATAGTCATATGTTTTTAGGAATGATTAGGTAGAATATATCCTAGATATCAAATGGTCAAACAATAAATTTGTACAGATTTTTTTTCTAAAAATATAATTATTATATTATATTAACTAATTTATAATAAATGAAGGAGCCAAATAATAGATTTTTGAAAAAAAAAATTATATTATATAAACAAATTTGTAAAATATTACTGGATCAAATAATAAATTTTTATTTTTTCTCGAAAAATAAAATTGATATTTTTACAAAAATAAAAATAAAAATCCAAAGGAGAGAAAGGGGGCTCCCAACTATCATTTCCTCATATATATATATATATATACATAATTGGCTAGACCAAGGGGGTGCTTGAGCACTCCTTTAATCCTTCCTTTTTCCGCCCTTGCTTTTGTCTATTCTTTTTTTATATTCTCTCCAATTTTGGTATAATGTTTTACTTTTGTTGATGAATGTGGTTTTTTTTTAATATATATATTAGATGTTGATTTATTTAATTATGCTTTAGTGTGACGTACGAATAATTTGCTACTTTGTAATTTTGAAATTATTATTGATCACATCATATTGAAAAAAATAAATCTCATCACCAATATAATAATAGCCATCACATTTATTCAAAAAAAAATAATAGTCATCACATACTTCATTGCCAATGGGCTCAAAACCTAACTGGTCTCTTGCGTGCGAACTAGAGAATTATAAAACTAATATATATAATCATCTCCTAATAAAGAAAGCAAATTAATTAAGAATCATATATGCCATATCTATGCCTCAATCTGCACCACAGGAACCCAAGATGATAAATCACAGAATAGGGGAAACAGTAAACTAATACTATTTGGCTTCTCTTATTAGTTGCTGTTTATGCCAAATTAAATAAATTCACCCGATTTCATGTTGGCTTATTCTCTGATCATGCCACACAGCGGTCAGACATGCAAACATTTGACAAAGTTAAAAAATACAGGACTCGTACATATGCTAAAAGCATTTGATGAAAAGGATGAAACTCATCCAAGTTTGAGTTCAGAGACCTTTTTGAGTGGGAATCAAGGCAGTATCAAAGAAAGGATTGACCTCAAACCTCAAGGTACAACTACCTGAGAGATAGCGCCACCCATTGGTTTGGTCGCATTCACCGGACACCTTGTTCACCCCACTCTGCAAGCATTGCCTGCATCCTTTCTTAATAAGATCTCTAGTGCACTGCACAAGAACATAGCTTGTCAATGAGTCACTGATCACCACTTTTCCAGCACCCACAAACATCTGATCATTGACTGCATCATTGATCAACCTCAACGCTAGGTTCAGAGTAGCATTGCTCGCTTCAGCCGAAAATTTCTCCACGCCACATAACGTACAAACACCATCGGTGTCCACCATCCCAAAGAAGTGTTGGAAATAATCAAAGCTGCAATTGCTGATGTGGAAAGATTGATGATGTGGAAGATAAGAAAAGCCACATTAAGGCTGGGTCGTATTTAGTTTTTGGATATTTTGATGTTTAAATATTGGTTGTGATATGCTTATCTATTAGATAAGTCTCTAGTATTATCTATAAATAATGAGAAGAGTTGTATTAATTTTGAGTAATTTTTTGAATAAACAATCGTAGTCCAGTTTCTTTTGCAAAATGATCCCTATGTATTTTCATTATTTTTATCCTCTTTCTTTTCCTTAAAACCCAACATATGGTATCCGAGCTATTTGATCTAAAGGACCTGTGAATGATCGGCATGGCTACGACCAATACGTCTGCTCTTTCACCTCCAGTTTTCAATGGTGAAAATTATCAAGTTTGGGCCATCAAAATGAAAGCTTATTTGAAGGGGATTGGTTTGTGGCAATCAGTTGAAGATGAGAGGAACATACAGCCTTTAGGAGACAATCCGACACTCAATCAAATGAGGGCTCATGCAGAGGAAGAAGCAAAAGCTCCAAGGGCCTTGTCCTTCATTCATGCAACTATTTCAGAATCAATTTTCACAAGAATCATGACCTGTGAAACAGCCAAGGAAGCTTGGGATGCACTAAAAGAATTATATCAAGGTAATGATAGGACAAGACGAATGCAAGTGCTAAATCTCAAAAGAGATTTTGAGATTCTACGTATGAAAGAAAAAGAGACCATACAAGGTTGACGACAGTAGTGAATAAAATCAGGTTGATGGGAGAAGAGCTATCTGATAGTAGAGTTGTGGAAAAGGTGTTTGTAAGTGTGCCCGAACGATTTGAGGCAAAAATTTCATCTCTAGAAGATTCAAGAGATATTAGTCAAATTACTTTGCCAGAAGTAATCAATGCTTTACAAGCAAAGGAACAAAGACGAAGTATGAGAGAGGAAGGAGTAGAACAGAAAGTTGAAGAAGCATATCTAGCCAAAAGTTCATCTTTAAAAGGAAAAAGAAAAACACTCCAATGCGATCATTGCAAGAAGTCAGGCCATGAAGAGAAAGACTGTTGGCACAAAGGAAAACCTCAATGTTTCAAGTGCAAAAGATTTTGACATTTACAGGTAAATTGCAGATTTAAGGATGAAGAACATGCAAATTTGGTAGAAGAGACCAAAGAAGAAATTCTTTTTTAAATTAGTTGTGAAAAAATGCATTCAGTGAAGAGAAGTGCTCCATGATGTTTGAAGTTTGGAGAGAAGTGCTCTAAAATAAATTCGTTAAGAATTATGCAGCTTTGAATTAAGGGAAGGTGTTGGAAATAATCAAAGCTGCAATTGCTGATGTGGAAGATAAGAAAAGCCACATTAAGACTGGGTCGTATTTAGTTTTTGGATATTTTGATGTTTAAATATTAGTTGTGACATGCTTATCTATTAGATAAGTCTCTAGTATTATCTATAAATAATGAGAAGAGTTGTATTAATTTTGAGTAATTTTTTGAATAAACAATCATAGTCCAGTTTCTTTTGCAAAATGATCCCTATGTATTTTCATTATTTTTATCCTCTTTCTTTTCCTTAAAACCCAACAAGAAGTTCTGGTTTGAGTACCTAACAAAGCACTTCTCATACCATTCTGTGGCTTGTGCTTTGTTCGGACAGTCTATTACTATGCTTTTACTTGCATCCTTGAGGCAGCTCTGGCAGTCATCCTTCTTGTTTTGTAGATCTCCTCTGCAGAGTGCTAAGCCATAGATCTTGTTCATGCCTTCTCCTTCACTTGTGTTGTAGAAGCCATTAAATCTTTGGAGCTTGTTACGTTGAAAAGCTTGACAAAAGGCTCTCAAGTCTGGGCGAGTGGCATTCGAGCCATTAGAAGTCGGGAAATCATCGCTGAGCAGAGTAGCTATGAGTGATTGATGTCTTGGTTCCATTGAGATTCACGAAGAAAGGTGTGGCTTCATACCTTATCCAACGACTAGGGGCAAAAACCTCCATCCCTTAGCACTAGTGCAACAAGCCTTAATATTTTCCAAGATGGTAGTCAAGCAATCACCCACATCCCTTTCTGCTAAGTCGCGAAGAACACTGCGCGAGCATACAAGCTTTCGGATATGAAAGCTTGGGACTTAACTCATGAGAGGTGGGCTGAGTGGAGCCTCTTGCACTAAGCTGGGACACCACTTCCACTTGGTCTTGATGAAGTGGTGTTCTCGTTAATATTGATCATGGAGAAGCCATTAGTGTCCGGTACTCCAAAGAAGTTGACATCGGAGTAACGTAGCTCACGGTAATCATACCATATGATGGCTTGTTTTGGAGCTTGAGGCAACTATCAATAATATGTCTTTGATGGGTTTGTTTGAATGCGAGGCTTGGCGGTTATCTTGCGAGAGGTCACGGTCTGCAGTAGAGGCCGAAGCGATGGCGGAGCCTCGCCATCTGTTTCATTGATGGAAATGGACGATGAGGATTTGACTTTGAGGGTGGATAAGAGGGAGTTGAGGTAGGTGGAGAAGGGGCTGTTGTCTAAGTATTTGGTGGTGCCACAGTTGGCCTTGATTTGCTTGTAAGTGAGAGTTTCTATGGCAATGGAATGGTAGATGAAGAGAAGAAAGAAGAGGGTGCTCAAGGCTTTGCCATGACCATGAATGTGTAAAAGAAGAGAAGCCATTTGACGACGAGGCTTGATATATCTAGATCTAATGTGCAGAGTAGTGCTTATGAGAGTCATGCTCATGAATCATGATGTATTTATATATAGATACAGCACTGTAACCCTTTGTTGGTCTTGTTCTGGTTATTGGAGATGGGTTTCAACTTTGAAAGAGTCATTGGTCAAATGCTTGATTTCCCTTCGGTCTAACAACATTTTGAAAATTCAATAAACCATATATAATAATTGTGTTGGATCATATATATATATATATATATATATATATATATATATATATATATATATATATATATATGTTATAAACAAATATATTAATGGATGCTACTATTACTATTCCACCAACGAGGGTATTTTTGGACTCGTTGGATCAAATCGATCCCGGCCGTTCGTTCAACTCTTGTAACCCTATAAATACCCTCTCATTTGTATAAGTTGGGATATAGAGAAGAGAAGATAAGAGAAATAATAGAAGAAAGAAGAAGAAGAAGTTAATTCTTGAGGTTTTTGGGTTTTAGTAAATATCTTTGGCTCTCTATTATTATTATTATCTTTACATTTATAATATATATTCTTAACATACGTTATCGTACGAATTTGCTCATATGATTTTAATTTTTCTTTAGCTTATCTAATATATATGTTATATATATGGAACCCATTTCTAACATTTGAATGCGGGAAGGTTCGAGCTGGGTAATATAATACTAACAAAACCATACATTTTATTTAATACATAATTTCGATCAACCATACATAAGATTTTTCCTAGAAGCATACATAAAAAAACATACGATGACTAAAGCCACTAAGGCTAATATTACGATACTTTTAAAAATATACAAGAAAAACAATAATATTATTATTATAATGAGGTTTTCCATCAAATCCAAATTATCAAGCATCATCTTTCCTAAGTTTTCACGTGACCCTCGATCCGGCGATCGTTGACAAAATCGGTAAAAAGTCTGCAGGGCCCTTTTTCTCTTCTCCAGTCAGCCCTTCTCTCCCTCATGGGCCCTGCTCGAGGGTTTCGTCAGTCGGGCTGACTCAGCGGCTTTTCTCCAGTCGACTCACTTTCTTCTCTCCCTTATCTTTACTTCTTCTTCCTTTTTAACTTATAATCACTTTCAAACAAATTTTAATTCCCAATCTTTCATGATAATTTGGAGCAGTCCAGTATACATGAGCGAGTCTCAGGTACATGAATAGTACCACATATATATATATATATATGAACAGTGCCATATGTATATCCGATCTCGATACATAGAACAAATGTATATGCTTTATATTTTATTTTGTATACTCTTCTAATTACATGCTATATTATTATTTTTGAAGTGAAAATGGCAAATATTGCAAAAGAGAATTCGAGGGCCCTTCAAATCTCGGGGGAGCAATTATATCCTGGAGCCTCGATGTCAAGCTCCATCTAAAAGCAAGAAACACAGGGTAAAACTATTGAGGGGCTAATAACAATGAGCCTAGTGATAATAAAAGTGAGGCCTTAATATATATAAGGCATCATATTGATGATGGCTGAAAAATGAATATTTGACCATTGAGGATCCCACGAGGAATTGTGGTTATCTCGAAGAGAGATTTGAATATCTCGGGAATGGTCTACTTGCCCAAAACACGCAATGATTGGTCAAGCCTCGGGTTTCAAGATTTTTAAAAGCGTGCAGAGAATATAATTCGAGCTATTTAAAATTGTTTGATGCTACGTCTCTGTGGAGAAACAGTGACAGAAGGTATGATGCTCGAGAAAACATTTAACAACATTTCACGCACGAAATGTTATATTACAACAACAGTATAGAGAAAAGAATTTTTACAAAATTCTACGAGATTAATTTCTTGTCTCCTTGTGGCGGAGCAAAACAATGAGTGTTGATGCGAGAATCATCAATCTCGACCGTCTGGATCGGCTGCTTTGCGAGGAAATTAATTTTTGGGCAAGAAGATGGCGTGGTCGGCGATCTTTGGTTTTAAAAAACCGCATGGTGGACGAGGGATATTATGGTGGTCGAGAACTCTGCGGTCGTGGTGAGAGTTGAAATAATATCGGACCGAGCGATAGCAAAATTGATGTACATCAACAAAAGCAACAAAAGCCCAGCAGATGGGAATTAGGAAATGAATAGGGATACCTGCTTTATCGTTGTGGCACGAAAGGTCGTTAGTCCCGGAATTGCGGGACCCTAAACATTTTGTCAATCTTTACGAGAATCACTTAAAAATAAGAAAGGTAAAGATATTGAGACAAATTTCTTTCGACAACCCCATAGTTGATCAATAGAGAATAATTCTATAAAAAATTTAAATGTAACTGAAAATACATATTTAGATATGTCAGATTTCCTTATAGACTAGTTTGTAATATGTCTTTATGTTTTTATTAAATTATGTTTTTCTTTTGTTTTGTTAGAATATGGCTGATGATGAATGCATTATTGATTGCGGGACAACGCATACTATTTTGACAAGAAAAATATATTTTATATCTTTATCAATGAGAAAGGCATGTATAGCCACAATAGCAGGGTCATTAGACTTGGTTGAAGGTTCTGGAGAAGCAGCATTGATGTTGCCAAATGGGACATCCTTGCAGATGAAAAATGCTCTCTATTCCCCTAAGTCTGGGAGGAACCTAAGCTTTTAAAGATATCAGTCTCAATGGATATCATTTAGGGGCGGTTGATAAGGAAGGAAAAGAATATCTTTATATTACACAGAGATATTTCATGCCAAAAGCGTGTGCTTGAAAGCTTTTCCTGTATATCCTCGAGAGTTATATTTTTACGCGTATTAAAAGTGATGGAGATCACATACGGTATTAACCGGAAGGTTAATGACCCGAGGAGATATTTAAAATATGGCATGAAAGACTTAGACATCCGGGTGCTATTATGTTGCGCCGGATTATTAGTTCTCATGGACATCCCATCTGAAGGATTATAAAATCCTAACACATAATGAATATGCAGTGATTCAGCATGACTCGATGGGAAAGCTAATAACTAGACATTCTATAACTAAGGTGGTGGTGAATCTCCTAAATAGAAAAGAATACGAGGAGACATATGTGGATAATACATCCATCATGTGGACCGTTTAGGTATTTTATGGTTGTAATAGATCGTCGACTAGATGGTCCCATGTTTCAAACACATCTACAAGAGAATGTAGCATTTGCAAGGGTTATTGGCACAAAGTCACTCGGGCTTAAAGCAGCAGTTTGGGATTATACATAAAGACGGAGTCGATGCTTGATAATCTTTGGTGAATTTTCAGTCAGAATCGTTTATGATTGTGTGTGTGAGTTGGAGACACATGTTGAGGCATCCGATTAGCTCATGTACATGCTCGAAAATGGGTTAAGCGGGTCATTGATTAAAAGACTCCAGGATTGTGCTAACAGATCGATGTTGTATTAAGGATGGTAGCATGCTACTACAAGTGGAGGTGGAATCGTGCTATTTTGCATGCTGCTTAGCTTTAATACTGGATCACCCTCTTGCGCCATGATTCGTGATTCATACGCACCAACTTGTTGTGGGTAAAAGGCACGATATTTCGCATATATAAAGAGATATTTTGGTTGTGCGATTATGTAGTACCAGCCCACCCTAGGCTATGCGAAAATGGGTCCTTGTGCTTGGGACTTGAGTACATAATGTTGGTTGTGATTCCCCTTGATTGCTCGACGATGTTAGAACCATTAACGAGGGATGTATTTCTTTGCCAAGATTTACAGGTTGTCATTTTGATGAATACTGTCTTCCACTGCGTGGGGAGAAATGATTACTCAAAATGAGTCGAAAATTGATTGGAGTAGCAGGATTACATACGTATGATCCTGGCACTGTATGAATGTGATCTTGAAGTTGAGAAGAGGATCGTTAAATTGCAGGAAATAAACTTGCCAAATGGGAAATACACGATGCATTCATCTGATACTAAAATGAGTAGCCAAATCATATATACCGGTCTGCCAATGCTCCTGCAAGAAATTGAGATGCTAGAATCCAGTACAGAAAAGAAAATCAAATATGAAAATAAACCACGACAGCGTGGAAGACGATTGGCGCCAAGATTCGCTCCTAGAAAAGGCGAGCAGAAAATAAGGAGGAAAGGATCTCCCATGTGAAAGGAGAGGAGATTATAAAACCCTGGGAACAAGTTAACGAAGGGTCATTGAGATGCTATGTGTGAAAATGTTGAAACGAATTCAATGATTTGCTATGAATGGTGAGCAAAGATTGGATTGGCATGAGACGCGAAATAAATGATATGTCATCTACTGATGTGGCTTTCTGGATATGAAAATCAAATACTTGATGACTGAGTCCGGGCCACGATCTATTGAAGGAATGTCGATCGAAAAGAAATGATTGAAAGCTAAAATGGAAAGAAGCTATCAGGCCCGAGGCTAAATTCCCTATCAAAAGCGTGAGGTGTTTGGGCCGATGTGCCAACACCAGAAGGGATAAAACCAGGTCGGTTATAAATGGGTGTTTGTAAGAGAGAGATGAAAATAGTCAAATTACTTGAGATATCTGAGCAAGGAGTGGTTGCTCGAGAGTCTCAAATGCCTGGTGATTGATGATAGAAACATATTCTCCTGTAATGGATGGAATTACATTTGATTTTTAATTGCCATGGCAGCAGCAAGTAATAAATTAGATATGGAGTTGATGGATGTTGTACAGCATATCTGGCATGATTACTTGAAATGACATATATATAAAGAGTACAGAGGATATAAAATAACAGACATTACAAATCAACCCTATTCTATTAAATTGCAGAGAATCTCTCTATAGTTAAAACAATCTGGACGGATGTTGTACCAACCGTCTCAGTGAATATCTTTATAAAGAAGGGTACAAAATGATAGTATGTGTCATGTGTATTTATTAAAAGTTATACTAACGGTTTTGTTGTGATAGCAGTATATATGGTTGATTCATCCTTGGAACTCCTTGAGGTGCAGTTGCAGCATCATATATCTGAGGAAAGAATTTGAAATGAAAAGATTTAGGAAAGGCCAAATTCTGTCCCTAGGTATACAAATCGAGCTTGTACTTATCCTCGGGAATATTTGTGCATCTAATCAACCTACTTAGAAAGGTGCTGAAGAAGTTTCAATATGGAAACTTATCCACTGAGTGCACTTAATGGTCGTCCGGACTCTTGATGTTCAGAAAGGATATGTTCAAACGTGACGTATTTGAGTGTATGTATTGTTACCTCTAGCTTGTATTTTCATTAGAATTGATGCCGTTTTGTGCTTAATCGTGTTATTTGCTTTGCGGCACGGAATGTTCATGGATGACACGAGGATATGATTCGGTGAAAAGAGAAGAAAACCGTGTATGCTGTATCAGAGGGTATTCAATTTAGCCGGCGACAATCGTAGCATCGACATCGTAGCAAGATCACCGGGGAACCTGCCAATCGTAGCACCTGGAGAGTTTCAAGTCAGGATTTGGATCAAGGGCATACGGCTCAATGCTGCCCGGTATCCTGGATAATCACCGTAACTAATAGAAGATATTTACTGATGGAGTTTGCCTACCCCAAATAGTGTCAATGTTGAGCTCCATAGCGAGTGGTATAGCACCTGCAGATGGAGGCTATAGGAGTGGTATAGCACTTGGTATAGCACCTGGTGATGGGGGCTATAGGGCGGTATAGCACTCTCGATGAGGCCATCAAGGGGGCATGATGAGTGGTATATAGAGGGATTTTTGGAGACTTTTTGGGAGACTTCTTCTTGGCCTCTTGGCCGGGCCACATCATTATTAATTTCCTTTAGGCCTTCCATCTTCCGGCGACGATCCTTGTGGGAAACGAGCGACACATCATCACCAAGAGGGAGAGGAGCATAGGAGAAGGAGTTGATTGGAAGATCTAGATCCACTATTGCATCATCATCTCAAGCTTCATCGATTCAAGGAGATCAAGATCGTAGAGGGAGTTTTCTTGCTTTTATTGTCTTTCTTTCTTGAAGAAACAGAGTAAGTACCCTTGTCATGGAGGATTAACTTATTGTTGTAGTTTGATTTGGATGAACCTTAGGCTAATCTTGTATGAACTTTGAACAAGTTGTTCTTCATTGATTTTGATGGTTGTTTGAGATTCAATCTTCTTTATGCTTTCATGTCTAAATTACATGTATGGAGAGATCCGCATCTCTACTATGAGCCAAGGCGAGATGTGACCACCACGTGTACTAGATCTAGAGAGATTGAAAGGATACTTGTGCCTACACGCCGAGAGATCGGGTGTTGGTAGCCTCCATTGCTAGGTTTGCTTCTAAGGATAGTAGGTTTACCCTATTAGAGAACCCCAAGAACTTAATGCGATCATAGGTGTGTTAATCGAAGAGATTCCGACTGACATCTGTGGCCGGGATCAAGTTAGTCAACGAGAGATTGGGGCTAATCTACTCTCACGAGGTCTCTTGGTCTCACTATCATCAATGCATCTTTAACTCATCCCAGTTCGTGACTTAATGACAACCCTAGGTGGGATTCCTTTAAACACTACCTTCATGCTTGATACTCCTTGTTTATTTACATCCGTGGTGCTAGTTACCCGCCATAGATTAGTTATTTTATTTTATTATATTTCATTTGTTCTTCATACCAAGAATTGTAGGTTGATAATAGATGAAGGGTGAGTATTAATACCTTTTTGGCCCCTGGTGAATACTACACGACCCC